>NC_054387.1:62426384-62726384 GCF_017654675.1 Xenopus laevis
GCAGCCACATGTATTATGCCCACTATTACTATAGGTACACTCTCTCCCTATTATACCCGTTATTCCCACAGCCACAGTCCCTTCTCTGAGGCCATTATCCCACTGCTACTATAGGATCCATCTCTTCCTACTATACCTGCTATCCCACAGTCACAGTCCCTTCCCAGAGACTATTATCCCACTGCTACTATAAGCACCATCTCTCCCTACTATACCTGCTATCCCACAGTCACAGTCCCTTCCCAGAGACTATTATCCCACTGCTACTATAAGCACCATCTCTCCCTACTATACCTGCTATCCCACAGTCACAGACCCTTCCCAGAGACTATTATCCCCACTGCTACTATAGACACCATCTCTCCCTACTATACCTGCTATCCCACAGCCACAGTCCCTTCCCAGAGACTATTATCCCACTGCTACTATAGGCACCATCTCTCGCTAGGGATGAGCAAATTTTTTCTCTGAGATTCGCCGCAGAAATGACACCCATAAACTCCATTGGAAAAAAAAAATGTTGTACGTCAGAAAAATTTTAATATATTTCTGAGAATTTTCGCCGGTAGGCGAATTTTTGGTGAAGTGAAACGGGTCAAATTTGCCCATCCCTACTCTCTACTATATCTGCTATCCAACAGCCACAGTCTCTTCCCAGAGTTTATTATCCTCACTGCTACTATAGGCACCATCTCTCCCTACTATACCTGCTATCCCACAGTCACAGTCCCTTTCCAGAGACTATTATCCCCACTGCTACTATAGGTACCATCTCATCCTACTATACTTGCTATCCCACAGCTACAGTCCCTTCCCAGAAATTATTATCCCAACTGTTACTATAGGCACCATCTCTCCCTACTATACCTGCTATGCCACAGTCCCTTCCTAGAGACTATTATCCCACTGTTACTATAGACACCATCTCTCCCTACTATACCTGCTATCCCACAGTCACAGTCCCTTCCCAGAGACTATTATTCCCACTGCTACTATAGACACATTACATCAACTATCTCTATCCCAAATGTCTAGAGAATTGTTGAGGATGATGGTTAATTCTTGATCTCTCCCCTTTCAGTAATGACCGCTATACATAGAAGAACTTGTGAAAGTTTATTTTTAGGAAAGTGCATTTCATTGTGCTTAAATCTAGATGTCAGTTTAAAAACCTGGGAAGACTAGAGCAGAGGGCTATCGGGGCAGGATGCCAAAATTTGGGGGAAGTCCCTGGAAATCCAGGACACTTGGGAGGGACACAGTTTTTTTCTGAGATATATTTATAGTTTGACAGATGCAAAGAGAGGCACCTGAGTCAGCGGAATGGGAATGTACAAGCTGAACATCAGCAAGTTCAAATGATGTAAATAGGAGCTCATAGAGTGAGTTTCTGCAGGTGTGAGAGCTACAAGCTGCTACTAGATTAGTCACCTGTCCCTTCTGATAATAAACACGCAGCAAATAATCACAGGGGCAGCTTTACTCAGGGGTGAGATGTAAGGAAAGGAGGGGGACACACACAAAATAATATGCCGTCTGTCTTTTTATCTATTTAGTTATACACTTACCCTGATTAGAATACAAAAAAAGTCATTTATGTATATTATAGTTGGCCCAGTACTGTGTTGCGAATGAACTATATTGGGAAAAACTGATAATAAAGTGTTCCTGTCCCTCATGTTTAATTATTTGCTTGTTTCTATATTGTCCCACTGTTATTGTCTTGTCCTGCTGTCTCTGTCTTCTCCTATTGTCTCCATCTTATACCGCAGGGTTCCCCAACCTTTTTTTTTTTGGTCGGGGACCAAAGAAGAGCCAAATTTTTTGCAAGGACCGAGGGGGGGGGGGTTGGGAGGGGTCGGGGCGCTGGTTCTGGGCTGCGGCACAGTTGGGGACCCCTGTTCTACTGTTTTCATCTTGTTCTACAGTATTCATCTTGTCATACTGCTACAGCTTCTGTTTCTATTACAGAGTGTTTCCATCCTGTCCTACTGTCACAATGTTTCCCTACTCTCTCCATTTTTTATTACGGTCACTATCCTTTTCTTCTCATATTGTGCCCATCTTGTCCAATTGTTTCTGTAATTCCCTATTGTGTCCATGTTGCCCTGCTTTTTCCTACTGTTTCCATCTTGTTTTACTAGTTCTATCTTGTCCCACTGTTTCTATATTGTCCTATTGTTTGTCTCATTGTTTCCATCTTGCCCTGCCATCACTGTCTTACCCTAGTGCCTCCACCTTGTCCTACTGTCTCCAACTTTTCCCCATGTATCTATCTTGTTGCATTGTTTCTAATTGTGCCACTTTTTTTATCTTGTCCTGCTGTGTCCATCATCTCCTAGTGCTGCCATCTCATCCTACTACATTCATCATACCTAAGTTTGCTGATGTTGGAAATCAGCCACCCCTGTTTGAATCTACTTTGACTTTACTTTTCTGTGCCTCCCTACACTTTGAGCTGGCTGTTTGTCCTACCTTTGACCCCTTGGATTGGAAGGTGTGGGGATGAAGAAAGGATCTTTCAGGATTCAGGTTCTTACCGAGCCCCTATCTCCCACTGACCCCACACATTCAGAGGGTCTAACTATACAAAGTTCTGCTACAGAATCTACTGAATCCCCTTTAAGATAGCTCTGCCTGCCTGAATGTAATTATACCCAGGTACTGAGCTGTCTCTTCTTCTTGTCTAGGTCATTCTAGTCTGAATGAGGGGGTCATCCACAAGGATAACAAATCAGTGGTGATGGGAAATCCTGAAGGTCATATAGAGTCATGAAACGAAGATTACGATTTTCCCTGCCTTTTGCCTCATTTCATTCTGAGATATTAAGCCTTCTGTTGGCAGAAAGAAAGCAGAGCAAAGCTATCTGGCTCACAGACAAAATGAACCTTATAAATAATTGACACTGCTATTAAAATTACTAATATAGAAATCTATTAATTTTAAGGAAGAAGGCAAATAAAAATGTTCTGTTTAAAAAAAAAAAAAAAGGCCGCTCTGGTTCTTAAATGTACCTTCTACTCGGAATCCCCTAGATCAATATTTGGTTGGTTGGTCTGCTTTATTCTTTAGAATAGAACTAAGGCGAATGGGCTGCGGATTTCTTTATTTGCTCCCAGAGGTCACTTAGGTTACTGCACTCGCATAATATTTAGCATGCCTAAGGACTTTAGAAAGTGGGGTGCAGATAGGGTTATATATAGGGTGGATAACTGCCACAGAGATGCTCTTTCTTTGCACTGTGCGGGCCACTGGTGGTAATTCCAGTACTTATCTTAATGCTCTGGCTGTAGGTCAGTGAGCAACAGTTCAACTGTGAAGCAGGGTAACTAGAGAACTAAAGTAAATAATCTGCAGTGCAAATAAATAATAAAATAATAAATAATTATCTTATCACTGCAACTCAAAATACCAACAGCAAATTGTGTAGAAAACTACTGGGTATAATATGAAGTGCTGTACTAAAATACTATCGACCCGCTGCAGGACTCTAGCCTACAGAGAATCAGGAGAGGACTGCATCAGCACTCCAATGTGGTCCTCGTCTGATGAGATTTTCAAAACTGTCTGATTGATATTTGGCCCATTTTTGTACAGATAATGATTGTGAAGGACCTCAGATGGCCCAATATGCAGACCTACAGAATAAACTGTTGCCTTGATCTGGAGGGGCAGACCTGTTGCCTCTCGTTCCTCTCGTCCACGCTCGCCGCTTCACTTCTTGGGTCTCTCTTCTCACCTACGGATTCTCAATTGGGTCAATCGTCGAAATGCAAGCGCCGTGGGCTGGGAAATAGTTTCGGGCGACAAAGAGAGAGGTCAATTGATTTGGTTTAGCTTTATTGTAAGAACAATAGGACACACTTAGATTTAAAATTGGGATTTTCAGGCTAACGTGTTTCGTGATGCACTCACTTCCTCAGAGGCTCTAATTCAACTTAGTGCGTTGCTCCTATTATATACATCACCATTACATTGCCACTTCTTATTGGCTGTTAGCTAAAAACTCATTAAATTCATTTTCGATAAGTTAATTCATAAATTCATTTATAAATGTCTTATTAAAATATGTACAACCAGAGATCAAAGATAAATATAAATATCAGCATTTTGATACTATATAAAACACTTAATATCCAGTCTATATTTGAGCCAAAGGACGAAAATATCTTTAGGGATATTATCCATTGAGTTTCCTCCTGGGATATTATCTGAACATTATTTCCACCTCTCCATTGTCTTGTCTTATGTGAAATCCACATTCTGTTCAATCCACTTGGACCGCTATTATGGTATTGGAGAGTGTTCTAAAACGCTGTGTGTTTTTAGTCCATTTTTAATGTTTCTTATGTGTTCCCTTATTCTCACTTTTAGTTTTCTAGTAGTTCTCCCAACATATTGTTTTTTACATGGGCATTCCAACAAATAAACCACATTGGTTGTGTCGCAGGCTATTAATTGATTAACCTTATATTCCATATTTGTCTGGTTTCATTTAAACCCAAAAACCTTTCTCTCTTTATTATTCATTGTTGTGCAGGCAATACATCACATACACTTAATATATCCCTTATTGGTCCACAGTCAAATAGGTTTACACGTATCCTTCTTTAAAACACTGGGGGCTAATGATTGCCATAACGTACTTGGTCGGGTAATGATTATTGAAGTTTGTTCTCCTATTACTTCTCGCAGGACATGCCAGTTAGTGATGTGCAGGTCAGGATTTCCCCGACCCGCACCTGCCTCCCACCTGACCACACGCGCCCGTCCGACTTCTGGGTTCCTTTTATAGACCCGTGCCACGCCCCACCGATGATGTCACAAAAGGGGTGGGACAAGCAGGACCAGCGACTATAAAAGAACACGGAAGTCTGCATTTGACGGTGACAGGTGGGTAGAGTAGGCGAAGAGCTCAATCCACACCTGCCAGCCAGAGAAGAGGGCATGGCCGGCCCGAGCCCGCCCGACCCGCAGGTACCTGGCAGGCCCGCACATCACTAATGCCAGTGCTTCTTGATAATGTTGTCAAGCTTTTATCCTCCCTTGCTGAATTTAGTGATAAATGCCACGCATTGTAGCCCTTTTCTTTTAGTCTTTGTTGTTAATAATGCCATCCTATCTATCTCATCAACCTGCTTTTTAGCATTTTTTACTAGTTACAAATGATATCCCTTTTCTGTAAAGTCCTTCTGTAATGCTTCACAATTCTGTTGGTAGTCTTTTGGGTCTGAACAGTTCTTTTTTATTCTTCCCAATAGCCCTCTCAGTATGTTGTCTAGCCACTTCTTATGATGCCGGCTACTATATGGTATATACCTATTACAGTCTGTCTCTTTCTTTATACAGACATGTTCTCAAGGCATTATCTGTGACATAGATATTGAGGTCTAAAAAACTAACAGATTCCTTATTGTATTCATGGGTAAATCTATGATTAAAATTAATCTTCCTTTAGCAGTATTTCCGTTCCAGACTATCACACAGTCATCAATATAGCGCCTCCAAATGATCAAATTAGTCCTCACTTGTAATAATTGTGTATTTCTCCTAGTACCCCATGAATAGATTGGCATAGCTAGGGACAAATTGACTTAAGGACAGTCCAGTTCTTTGGCTCAGTAGGTTGGAGACCTTAACTAGAAGTGGGTAGATCGGGACAAATCTTAGTGTGTAAAAATTATTAATTTGGTCGTCTACATCCATGGTTCCTGATTTGTGTGCCCCTACGGTGGTTTTGCCTGAGAACCATTAGGGATAAATTCCTATTTATTGTACTGAATATGTCATAAAACTCTAGTACAGGTAAAGAATCTGTTATCCTAAAAACATTATCAAGAAAGCTGTGACTCCATTTTAATGAAATCGTTGACATTTTTAAAAATTATTTCCTTCTTCTATATAATAATAAAGCAGTACCTTGTACTTGATCCAAACTAAGGTATGCCCAAATTCTGGAAAAATCCCTTATCACAGAGCATTCTGGATAACATGTTCCACTCCCATACCTCTAATATGCGAAGCCTGAATAAATGGAGTATCAAAGAAAGTCTCTAAGCATTTGGTTTAATAGTTCCCTTTTAGTCTCCTAGTAAATTCAGTTTGATGAAATTCATTTCCATATTTTGTTTCCCTGGTGGTTTTTAATAAAGCTTTTTTTTTTTTTTTAATACATTGCTCAGCACTGAACTATCTCATGTACACAAGGTGTCTGCTCATCACATCTTCACACTGCTAAAATTGCATAGCTCCACATTACTTAGATTTTTTTGATTTGTTGATTTTTGGAAGGCACACAGCAAACACAGCTAAATTGTAGGACATTGCCTGCACAACAGAGCAGGGGGAATTGGGGTAAGCCCCTTCATGGCCCCAAAACAATTGAGTAAGAAAATAAAGATGAAAGAGCTTACCCCACTCTGTTGGTAAGGCTGCCAAAAAAAAAGACTTTCTTTTCTGTGCTTTGAGCAGTGGATCACAGTTATACTGTATGGGGTGTTGGAGCTCAGCAGCAGCACTAAACTCTAACACCACTTTTGTATCATTAATCTCACCTGGCAATTGCAAGTGGGGATAAAATATTAAAACAGATTATTCCAGCAAGATGATGAAATCTGATTTTTTTTTTGTTAACTGTGTGGTAACCATAGTAACCACTGTATGGTGATAAATCAGATCCTATATGTATTTTAAACTACTGTCATTTTTTTTATACTTTATTTGGCTTTTCAACATCTGAATAATTAAAGGTTCGTTTGTGACTGTTCTGTTAAATATATATATACTGTATATATATATATATATATATATATATATATATATATATATACTCGAGTTCCTTTGGCTTTGCTAAGCTTACTTATCTCACACAGTTTAAGGTTCTTGTTTCTGCAAATTAATTTGAATGGGTTTAGATCTATTCTATTGTGACAGAATGCTCTGCTATACAGATAGCTAGAATCGCAGCCATAAAGCAGGGCAAGACTGTTGCTTATGTGGGAATAAGCAGACACAGTATTTTGAGTAAAAGTAATAAAAGCTGAAGTGAATAAAGTCTGCCAGTATGTCTGTAAATGATACATTACATTGAAGTGCAGATATAAAGGTTGCATGTGTTTCAGCTTCTCGTTCCCTCTGTGCTGTATTAGCTGAGCTCATTCCATTTGTTGGCAATGGAGACACTTCCGCTCACTCACTTTCTCCAACAGCACAGAACATTCCAAGAACTCTGCAACCTTTTACAATCGTCCAAGTTGTGTTAATTATGTCCCTTTTCATACTCTGTCTTAATTAAACATTATTTAGTGACAGTTTCAAAAATATAATCATCTTCCTAGTGGCATATTTATCACATGTGCAGTGCTGCAAGGCAAACCCAAGGACTGCAATCAGCTGGGAGCAAGGTAGGATTCTCAGCACTTACAGTATGTTGTGTTAATCCAATCCTTTATGGTGCATAGGCAGCACATAGGGCAGAAAATAGCGCCACAATAACAGAGGAAGGGACCAGGGCAAAGCCGGTAGGGTAATATTAGTCATACATAGGACCAATAGTATACAGTATATAACTGATCAACAAGCATGATTGGTTGGATATTACACATGCGGATGGCAAAGCAGAAACACACTCTGAATGCGGTTCCAGGTTGGTCAATTAAAATATTGTCTTTCTATGACTATACCTCTACTTTCAACTTGTGGGGTGCTGTGAGTTGTAGGTGAATAATAGCTGGATACATATTTACATGATTAGTAAGAATCAATATCACTGCAGAGAGGCACAGAGTTGTGCTGGATATACACATACAGATCACAAAACTAGCAGATATTTGCCAGATTTGTGCATGTGGTAGGCAAAATTGGATGAATTCATTTAATTCAAGTGTTTAGTGCTCAGGTCAGGTGGACAAATACATTTTGGAAGATAACCATGTTAATGGGCCCATGTGATCTTCATCCCATGGGATTTTTAAACTTCCAGCAGTGGAGCAGAGTAAACTATGTGAACGGGTTTCACCAGTTAGTGTCTCAGCTGGCACTGTCTCATGTGCTTGGGAAATAATAGGGGAATAAATAAAAATCTTATGTAAGAAACCTACTAGCGGGTTCTTCCCAGCTGATTGGAACTTACAACAATATACAATACAATAGTACTACAGAAATAATACCATATAAACACGGTAGTCTAGGAACATCATGAAAGCTGCAGTCTCTACATCCCTGGTGTAAAGGGAAAAGCCTACAGATACTCTCAGAAGGAGGTGATCAATCTGTGAAATTAGACATTTGGATGGGATAATTTTTTTAGCAGTTTAAGTTGCATAATTCATGTGATAGAAATCTGTTTATATAGAAAAACTATAACCCTAAAGTATACTTTGGTTATTTTACGTCAGAATAGAACATCACCCCATACATTCCTTACATACAGCCCCAGGGTTCCACATTAGGGTGATAGGACTGTGGGCAGGAGAGTTTAGCCTGTGTGTGTATGGGGGGGCCGTTATTCAGAGGATGCTGAGGTGCCAGGTCATCTGAATGTTTACAATTTTGTGCAGTGTAGAATCTGCATGAGAGAGGGAAAGGAGGCAAAGCCAAAGCTCCCCCCCCCTCCCCAAACAGAACATGACCGGTCTTTTGTACTGAATTTCTGAAATGTCAAATTTCCATAAAGATGATACACTGGAGCCGTAGAACATGCATTCAATTACAGAGTAAACGCCGCAGCCAAAGTAGCCCCCTCCTGCCACCCTGTCTCTCTATGCTCCAGCAGCTTAACCCTTCCTCTTACTGCCATGCAACTACAACTGTTGCACTGGTAACCTCATCTCAACCTCCAGCTCCACTATAGCCCAATGTAATGGCCATGTGAGCGACCAACCTGAATCTTAAACATCTAACTCAAGCTCAAACTAGTTTGCAAATTCAACATGTCTGTGACTTTCCACTGAGAGTTCTGCTGCCCAATGCCAACTGCATGGCATGAAAAGGGGGCAATTGTATGATTCCTGCACAGGTAAAGGCTTTTCAGCAAAATCAAGCTTCTCTTGCCCTCCATGCTGACATCACATTCACCATCACAGTTGCCCCTGTGGTCCATACAGCTAAAAACAAACTCTAATTGCATGGTACCCTTTAGCTCCCCAGGCCTTGGTCTGGTATGTCTTTCACCAGTAGGACATTTCTAATAGTATAGTACTTAGTCATCAGTCTTTGCTTCTCTCCAAACACAATGCTGTGATCATCAGGGGGGGACAAGGGGCAGAGTTGTAGGGGGCCCGAGGGTAAGGGGGGCCCGGTAACGCCACACTTTCTTGATTAGCCGGGCCCCCTGCTTTCTGAGAGCTGCTGACTTCGGGAAGGCAGGGCGGGAGCACAAGGGGAGGTATCTTCTGTCCATTACTTCCCCTTATTGGTCACTGAGTTTAAGTCCCGGGTGAGCTGCTCAGGGATTGGATAGTTGAGGCTCATCCAATCACCCTGTAGGTGGGCCTTGTGGTGGGCGCAGCCCAAGGGGCCCAGGACATTTTTTCGTATGGGGCCCTGCGATTTCTGATGGCGGCCCTGGTGATCATAAATGCTTACATTAAACCTCTGTGTAAACAAACAGTACTTGTGTGATCCTAATTTATAAGGATGCCGATAGCACTGATTTGAATGGGTGTTATATGATATACAAGTATGAGATATGTTATCCGTAAATCCCTTGTCCAGAAAGCTCAGAATTACAGAAAGGCCATTTCCCAAAGATTCCATTTTATCCAAATAAACCAAATTTTTGATTTCCTTTTTTCTCTGTTTTAATAAAACAGTACACTGTACTTGATCCAAACTAAGACTTCATTAATCCTTATTGGAAGCAAAACCAGCCTATTGGAGTTATTTAATGTTTACATGATTTTCTAGTAGACTTTTGGGCAAATTCACTAAGATTCGTAGTTGCGCCAGGCGTAACTTCGCCGCACTTCGCCAGGCGTAGTTTCGCCAGCGCTCCGCAAATTCACTAAAATCCTAAGTTGCGCTCAGGGGTAGCGTAAGTTTGCGAAGTTGCGCTAGCGTTGATTCGCTAAGCAAAGCGAAGTTACGCAAGCGACGGTTAATTTGCATACGGCGCCAAATTCAAATTTCAATGGAGGAATACGTACAATCACTACAAATGCCTAGAAAACCTTCAAAACATCAAATACATTTTTTTTTTTTTGCCCTACACATGATCCCACTGTATAGTTAAGTTGCCATGAGTTAGGAAATGTAGGGGGGAAGGAGGGGAGCCCCAAAAATTTTTTTGATCTTTTTCAGCCTATCACCCATAATATAGAAAAAATTTGAACTTTTTTTGAAGCAATCCCTATCTACTCTATTGCGCTTCGCCTGGTCTGAGGTGGCGAAGGAAGTCTAGCGTAAAAGGTAGCGTTCAGTACAATGCGCGTTAGTGAATTTGCATAGTTACGTCCGTTGCGCAAATTCGCCAGGCGTAAGGGTGCGAAGTAACACTAGCGAATTTACGCCAGTGTTCGTTAGTGAATTTGCGAAGTAACGAAAATGACCAACGCTAGTGAATTGACGCTAGCGTTAGGCACTTCGGCGCATAGTGAATTTGCCCCAAGGTGTGAATATTCAAATTAAGGAAAACTTCAATTGTCTGGAAAACCCCAGGTCCTGAGCATTCTGAATAACAGGTCCCATACCTGTAATGAACAAAATGCCTTTGTTAATATTTATTTATCAGAGATTCGATATGAACAGCACCACACTATCTTGTTATAATAAAAATGCCTTTATTGCACACTTATAGGGCATTACCGCAATGTTTCAGGCCTCACTTGGCCCTTTTTCAAGCTTATAACAAGATATTGTGGTGCTGTTCATATCGAATCTCTGCTGCATTTGCCTGTGGGAAGTGGCCAATAGAGAACCTGCACCCATACAAAGTAAGAAGATTTAACAAAGTTGTGCTGACTATTTTTCTTACAGAATATTTCTTTATCACACAGAAGAAAAAAAAAACATGTGGTACAGACACTGTGAGAGGTCTAAGCGGTTCCTCTATGCTGTCTGATGTCTGGAAAACATTAGAAAATCATATATCACTGTTCGTTATAAAGTGCACCCAGCCAAAATACAAAATATATCCATAATGTCCCTATTGAATCACATCAACTGCAGAAGTTTTGCACCTGAGGATTCACAATGCATAACTGTCCATATGTTAAAGCACTGATATCGATAATGGGCGTATTGATATGATAGAGAAAGCCGGGCACTGCACTGCCTGTTCCTTATTTATCTCCTGCAGGAAGGGCACCTGATGTTTCACCCTCACAAGGGTCTTCCTTATCAAGGAAATGTATTATCTTTGATGATGGGATTCATTAGGTTAATTAGTTCTAACTAATCAAATTGACATTTTAACTTTAGTTGTGATCCATCACAGTTGGTTAATATTCTTTATAGTAACATTTTGGTTTTAAATAATATTGCCCATATTTGTACAGGTATCCATTACATAACATTTATTATTTTACAACAGTTACAAAGGAAAACTATACAGTATATGTGGTAGCATTTCAGTTTATATAATGGTATATTCTGAACTCCAAAATATGTTGATATATTTATTAACTGATGTTGGGTACTTTTAGGCATTTGTCGCAATCTTCCCAGGCTGCTTCATTCTATCCATGCATGGATGCTTTCTTATATTCCTTCAACAACAAGTTATTCCCTTACATTCTATGCAACATTGGATCCTCTCTTATATTCCTTCTATCCCAGGTTGCACTTTATATTTTACCCAACCTTGGATACTCCTTCTATCCTAGGCTTCCCTCTTGCATTCTATCCAACGTTGGATCCTCTCTAATACAGTATCCCTTTCACCCCAGGCTTCTTCCTTATGTTCTATGCAGCCTAGGTTGTTCTGTAGTGATGGGCGAATTTATTCGCCAGGCGCGAATTCGCGGCGAATTTGCGCGATTCGCCGCCAGCGAATAAATTCGCGAAACTCCCGCGAAAATTCGCGGCAAAAATTCGCCGGCGTCAAAAAATTTTTTTTTGAAAAAATGGACGCCGGCGCCGTTTCGCGAATTTTTCGACGTTTCGCGAATTTCGCGCGAAATTCACGAATTTTTCGGCGAAGCAAAACGGCGCAAATTCGCCCATCACTATTGTTCTGTTATTAGTCTTTCATCCTAGCCAACCTTGGATCCTCTCTTATATTCCTTCTATCCCAGGCTTCTCTGTTACAGTCTAGTCAACCTTGGATCCTCTATTGTAGTCCTTCTATCCCATGCTGCTCTCTTACATTCTATCCAACTTTGGATCCTCTCTTATATTCCTTCTATCCCAGGCTGCTCTTTTACATTCTAGACAACCCTGGGTCCTCTATTATAGTCCTTCTATCCCATGCTGCTCTCTTACATTCTATCCAACTTTGGATCCTCTCTTATGTTCCTTATATCCCAGGCTGCTCCCTTACATTCTATCCAACCTTGGATCCTCTCTTATATTCCTTCTATCCCAAGCTGCTCTCTTACATTCTAGACAACCCTGGATCCTCTATTATAGTCCTTTTATCCCATGCTGCTCCCTTACATTCTATCCAACCTTGGTTCCTCTCTTATATTCCTTCTATGCCATGCTGCTCACTTACATTCTAGCCAACCAACCTTGGATACTTTCTTATATTCCTTCTATCCCATGCTGCTCTCTTACATTCTATCCAATCTTGGATCCTCTTATATTTCTTTTATCCCATGCCACCCCATTACATCACACAGACTGCAGCTGACACATATTATTTTCTATTCCTACTCTTATGTCTCATTTGGTTTTTAAATATTGTGGGACCCAGTGCAAGTCACTGGTAGGGCCATTCTGTAAATTTTAAGCACTGTTCTAGTTTATAGAGCCTTTACACGATCTTTGCTATTCTAGTCAGATAAATGTATGCGGTGAGACCTAGTTTGCATTCTATGCGGCTGCCCTTTGTGTTTCAGTCCTACAGTTTGGCTGTGTATCATTTGGCCAGCATTTGTTGCTGGCCCTATTAAACCCAGAGGCCAAACAAATGACCAGTGAGTTAACTTTGTCGATATCTGTGGCACCGCAGGCTCCACTCTCCTTGGTATATCTGCGCAGGACAAGCCTCTATCGATCAGCGAGAAACTAGTTAAATAACAATTCAAGACTCTCAAATTGAATTTAAAAGGACAATATAAATCAACAGCCTATTGCAGCTCTGGCAGCGTTTATGTCATTTTTAAAGGCCAACAAAGCTTTCACAAGTCTGCCCTCGAGTCCCCCAAGCAGACAGTGGGGGGAGGGCAATAGACACTTATTTAAGCAATTTCACCACCCCTGATTTATACTCTAATTCAGCCTTAGTTTTCCTGTAGGTTTCTGTTATGTAAATAGCTTTATTTTAAAAAATAGATCACACAAGTTATGCTGCTGAATAAGGGCAGGGAATTGTTATAGGCTACAGTTCTTGCTTGGTCTACTAATTGCAACAGGCACACATCCAATGCCCATGTATGTCCACAATCTCTGAAATGGAAACCAGAAAGGGCAACACAAGCACATTGTTCTTAGGGTGCTGCCCTGTATTTTGTTTGAAATTACCATATATGTTGTCATTCTCTAACTTCTCTAACTTCTACGTCTAAATGAGACGATGGGAGGCCTACAAGCCCATGCATCCTTTTTAAATACTATGCTACTGAAATGCTTTAGATGGCATGTCTGAAAATTGCCAAACATTTTTGCACAATTTCTTACATACAAAGGTAAATGATCCTAAATTTGAATGCCAAGTATGTGGCCTGTAGAGACCCAATAATTAAAACGGTGCATATACATTTTCTCAGCTAGTAATTCAGATAATGATATCTTTTTGGAAAGTACACATTCCGACATATCCAAAATATGTAAAGATATCTTTCTACTCCAAACTATAAAATTTGCCGAATTTATCTCACACAATTTTTTACATACAAAGACAAAACACCATAAATATGAATGCCATAGGTCTGCTGAGCAGTTTGATGCCTAATATACATAGAAAATACCAACGTATGTGGTTATGCACAGACCACAAATGAAAATAGTGAAAATAGAAATGACTTGGCTGCCAACTCAGCTGCTGCAAACAAAGCTCCCTGTCTGTGTATTTTGTGTCATAAGACCCCCTAACTGTACAAAGACACCCAGAAAACCACATTCTATCGAATTCAGATGCCTTTCTACACCAAAGCACCAAACTGCAAATCTATGTTAAAAAACACAATAATTCAGGGCAAAGCAAAACCCTGCTTGTGAATGTGTGTCTATATGTGTGTAACATGTAGGAACTATGTACCTGGCTTGTATGTATGTATGTATGTATGTATATGTATGGGGCAGAAATCAGCCTGGCGAAATCCACAGGCTGATTTCAGCTAGCCGAATCTTCTTATCTGCTCACGTCCGGAAGCCTTGTGTTGGCTCTGGCGCAAACAGACTCTGCGGATTGTGACTCAAAATGTAAAGTTTTGTGTTTCATCAGGCCCGCTGATAAAGCTCTGAGAATCATTCACACTACTCACACTTAAAGCACCATTATTAATACCCCTTTATTCATAATATTACAACATAAAAGGTCATTTATAAACACAGCCGGAAGAGCACTCATAAAATGTTGCATTTATTGATGCCAATTATCAAAGGTGCTTGTGCCCAAACAGGCTCCTTCCACTTTGGTATATTTGTACTAAGTACTATTTTGTCCGTCTTTTTGCCAAGCCTCTGTTATTCAGAGCCTTCAACTTATGCTGCTGAGGTGCTGAGGATAAGGCTGTGCACCACAGAAATTTTGTAAGTAATTTTTATTCGAGTCCCCAGCAATATCATTGCACATGCACACAATGATAGTGACGTCACTGAATGCTCACTTCACATGCACAGTGAGCATTCAAATGGGAATAATAAATGATAGGAGGCCGAGGGGCCAGATAGGAAAATTCAGTTGACCACTCCACAGAAAAAAATACAGACGGATTTTGACTGGGATTTGGTGTGTATTCTTAATGCAGCAGTCACAAATAGCTATGCTCACCCACAGTATAATTATTTCAAATAAATAACTGGCACATTAACCCTAAATGTACCAGTATTAGAATTACTAGTAAAATCACTGTAGAAATGACTAATAAGCACTTCATTAACCCCAGACAAGCCAGTAAGATCACTGAAAAATGGGCAATAAACACCCCATTAACTTCAGACAAGCCAGTAACATCAGTGCCGAAATGGATAGATTGAAAGCATTAATCCATCTACATTTGCACACACAGAATACCAACACCAATGTTCTTTCCTGCTGCCCCCACTTCTTGTCTCTCTTTCTTCCTCTGCCTGGTTGCTGTAGAAAAATCCAAGAAGGTGTGTGTTCCACAGTGGAACACACTGCCATCTTGGATTTTTTCTCTAGCAGCAGTCAGGGAGCTGAGAAAAACAGAAGATAAATGGGGATATTTAAATATTAACCCAGGGCAGAGGGCTGTGATCTTAACATCTGAGAGGGAGATTTGGGAGGTATGCAAAATTCCAGGGGGGTGGGAATGGGCCCTTCCCATGCCCGTATTTGTGGACACCCATGAATCCCTGCTCCTTACCAAACTATGAAATATAAAGTGGGCCTTCAATAATCAATATTCTAAAACTTCTGTTCTGTCAGCAAGTGCTCCCTTGTTGGTAGGATTTGAGAATTTTTCTTTGCAGACATTCCGAGTGACATGCTGCCATTGTTTTGAGCCAGCAATTGGGAAACAATTTAGTAGCATATGTTTGTGAAGATTCTCATTCATCCAGGTTATGGTATATCTGTAGAAATAAGTCAAATCAACTGGACTTACTGTGTTTTTCTTGGAGACATTTCACCGGTCATCCAACTGGCTTTCTCAGTTCAGAATGACTTGTAAAAAGATCTTTCTGGAATAAATACCCTGGAATGTTGCTCCAATTAGTATATGTGTTTAATATGTGTTTTTCATAACCAGCAAGTATGTCATGAAGTTAGGTGTTGATTGTATTAGCATAAAAGCTCCAATCATCAATATAATCAATTAAAGTCAATGAACGGTTTTTCTAATAGAGACTTTTTTGTCCGAATGCATTAAAGTCAATGAGCGGTTTTTCTAATGGCGACTTTTTTGTCCGAATGCATTAAAGTCAATGGCAGTTTTTTCTTATGGTGACTTTTTTGTCTGAATGCATTAAAGTCAATGGGCGTTTTTTTTTTTCTTCTGGCGACTCTTTTGTTGTGGCAAATTTTTCGAAAAAGTTTGCAGATGGTAAAATGTATCATTTCACCACGAATCCATGGCTGGCAAAAACATTTGCTCATCACTAATCAACACCTAACTTCATGAGATCCCTGATTATGATAACCAGATTATGCTGATTGGAGAAACATTCCAGGGATTTGTTCCAGAAAGATCGTCATTCTGAATTGAGAAAGCCAGTTGGGTGACTAGTGAAAAACACAGCAAGTCCAGTGGATTTGACTGATACATTTAGTAGCAATAATAGGCTTTTTGCAATGTCAGCTGCAGAATATTTAAGTAATGAGCTTATTACGATTAATAAAGAGGCCTATATTGAGATCTTCCAATTGTCATATTGACAAGTAATACAAAAAGCTACTTCTCTGTAGCCTTGTATCAGTGTGTAAATATCTTGAGGAGGTTAAGAGGGTCAGTCTCCAGCCCTTGTTGACCAAAGAGCTAATCCATATCTGTGAGATGACTTATGGATTTAAAGTGGTGGGAGGACTGTAATAGGGGAAGAATTATTGGCTGCTATTGATCAAACTCTGACCCCTTAATGCAGAATCATTGTCAAAGCTGGAGGGATTAAATGAAGAAAAGGACATATTTACACCCCACAACATCATCACAGGGTTACAATGCACTCACTATATCAGTGTCAGGACAATGATCACCCTTGGATTGAAGGATAAGTAAAGCTTTTAAAACAAGTGAATGTAAAATTGATGATAGTGCTATTCTAAGAATTTTTGCAACGTACAGTCATTAATTATTATTTTTTTAATTCCAAGATATTAAAGGATACATGTTTTGTTAACATGAATGAATTTTGTTACAACAGTGCCACATGCTGGTCATTTTCAATGAAGTTGTCAGGGGAAAGAAAGAGGGCTGGTCTGATGTTCTTCTGCTTAGGAAAGATTGAGAAAGGTTTCTACTTTTTTTCCTAACCAGAATTAGTGTTGGGCGAATTTGGGGCGCTTCACGTCTCATTTTGATGTCGGCATCCGTTTTTGATGCCGGCGTTCATTTTTTGGATGCCGGTGCAAAATCGCTGGCAAAAATGTGATTTTTCGAAAATGTATTCACTGGCGGCGAAATGGCTGTTGAGATGCAGCGCTGCGCTGCATGGAACGAGCGGGGATCCCATCCGGAGACTGGTGTTGCGCTAAGTGGAGGAGACTCGGGCCGTATTGGTGACACTGATGCACTTTGAAAACGGGATTGTGACTCCATTGGACACATGGTCGGTAATATGTTTCCATTTATTGCGGGGGCAGGACATTGTTAAGCCCGGGCATCCCATAGACTTTTATCTCTCTATTTAAGCAAGGGTTACATATTGCCCAGTGATTTGGTGACAACCAGTCCCCGCTACTTGGATTGATTGCCGACCCATCCACCTTTCATTACTGGACACCGGCCAGTGCACTCTCAGATTTGGTCACTATGCCCATTCAACAACTAACATTATTGGGCCATAGTAGCCATCTACAAACATAAAGGCACGGAAGGTGCCAAATACGTTTGGAATTTTGGATTCACATACAACTTGGGATGGTGCGCACCATAAACTCTGGGCTTTTTTAATCGAATCTGCCAAAATATTACATCTATACTACATGTATTCAGGCAGTCTGTCTTCATATTAATATTGGAATATTTTCTTTAGACTTTGATCCGTGCAGACTCGTTTGATTTTTTTGCTATATCTGTTAATAGTTCCTCTAGCACACATTACATTTATAATCTGAGGGATCCCTCCCCCAACATGCAGCGCTGCTTGTTTTTAAGTTGTTTTTATTAGGGTACTATGGCATGGTGTTGAATAAATATTGCCTTTTTACTTATGGTGACTTTGGTGTGATTTTCAATAATTTATCTTATAGGGCCTATGGGCTGGGGGTTTAAGTCCCAATTTTTTGCATTTCACATTTATATAGGTTTGCTTGTGGACACCCTGACCCATATTGTCCTAAATCATTATTATTAATATTGTTGGTTGGTATTTATACCTCGCTTGATACATTTTTGGTTTAGTTACAGATAAAATGTATTCATATCTTAAAATCTTGGAATAAAAAAAATAACGAATGTACATTGCAAAAGTGCTGAGAATAGCACTCTCGTAAATTTTACATTCACTTATTTTAAAGGTTTTCTTAACCCTAAAGCATCTGAGGTGGCCACCGTAGCTAATGGAAAGGAAATGGAAATGTTTGTGGTTTATAGCCCCCATCATGAAATAAAAGGAATTTGCCCTGGACAAATACAAACAGTATATTATACCAGCAGAGGTGAGCAACCTGCAGCCCCCCAGCTAAAGGCTTAACGCAGGCATCCTTGGAGCAGGAGTTACCACGGGCCCCTGCTTTTCTATAACTCCCGGGCCCTGACAGTGTCCCTTTCTGAACAGAATGTGGCTACAGAAAAATAATGTTTCATTATTAATAACTAGAAGGCCAGCAGACCTGCTTTCGCCAAGGGTGCCGTGAGACTCAGAATTCTTGGGAGGTGGAAACAATATTTATGGCTTTTACTGCTTCATTGGTTCTTAGAATGCCAGAGGTGGATTTAGTTGTATTCAATCAATACCTATAATCTAGACAACATTGTAAAAGTCGTAAAGTAAAAAACTGCCATATAGTTACTAGAGGCACAGGACATGTCGCTTTTCCTTTATGGGTAATTGTGTCATAGGTTTGCCCAGATATTATAGGGATTGATTTATTAGCTTTTTATCTATATGTTTCTTATCCTTTTAGGTGGTGGTTTGTGCAGAACTGCCTCTTCCCTGAGAATCTTACAAGCAAAGTTCATTACCCTGGGGTATATGGCTGTACCATGGAAGGATGGCAGACATGAATATAATATAAGTCTCAAAGACCGCAGAAGGCCTAGTAACCCACAGAACCAATTCTTGCTTTCAAACAGATGACCTGTGATTGGTTGCTATGGGTTACAAGACCGGTTGTTAAATCTTTTTCATTTTACAACATTGGCATTACAGTTTAGGGCTGCACTGATTGCTTGCATTGCTTGTTGGAGTCTCGACTGGGGGTATCTGGACAGCCGGGGGAAATGTGCTTGCTTTTTGTTTCTTTAATAAGTAATTAATTAGTACGTGAGAGCACATGCCCTAGCTGCCCATCACCAGATTATGAGCCTCGGAGCCTGAACTGCCAGAGAGGTTGCTGTAAGATGTCATGGACAGTCACCATGTAGTGGGCTGGTGGGCGGCTGTTTGGGCCTTTGTGTATTCGAAATGCCAGGGCCTATTGTGACTGCCAGTCAGGGCCTGCCCACTACCTTATATTTATCTGGAGCTTCTATGTGGATTTGCAGGATCTGGGCCTCACCTCACTAGAGCATTTTTCTATTTTCCATAGCATTTAGTTTTTTGTTTATAGAGGAGATGAAAAGAGCAGCTAAGCTGCACGAAGCGTTGTGTGTATATAAAGCAAATAGCACTCAGTCCATATTGGGACTTAATGTATCATTCATGAAAGGCATTTTATTCACAGACTTCAAGATGCTGATGGCTCTGTACCTTTTTGGGCCTATTTTGGGAAAAATGTTAAAACACTCATAGGGACGTGCCACTGCCATGTTTCTGTTCTTTGTATGGGGAATCGAAAAAGGTCTCCAAATGACACCCAATGTAACCTCCTGTTTTATCTCATGGGCAGCCCCTTCCCATGCATTTGCAGCAGATATGCTTTCATGTTAAGGTAGATATGGGATTCCAGAATGTACAGGCCAGCATGCAATGCACTTGATGCCTGGCGAATGGCAGATGCCCCTGCAGATGCACTGCTTCTTGCTCCAAGTGTCTCATTCACATTCATTTATTTTGCCTACCGCCATAGGATTCCTGGCAGCAAGAGAGCATGACACTGGGGGGTTCTTTTGGACCAGTTATCCAGTTAATGACTTGTAGAAAGGAAGAAAGGATTCCTATGATATGAAGTATAGGCTTGAAATTACTAATGCATTTAGGAGAACTGCCTCCTGTCAATCACTGGTCATAGACGTTACAGAAATACAATTCTACCTGTATTTGAGTATTCGGCAGTAAGAGTTGGCGATATTCAGGTGCCTTCAAAGGAGCCTGATCAAAACTTTCAGACCTGACCAATCAACGAGCCGACCAATATCCAGTTCTTCCAATATCGGTTGGCTCCTCCCCCGCCCTAAACTCACTGAATATCGTACGAAATGACTGGAGGTTAGTTGCCACCCTCCTAGAGATTTGGCTCCAAAGCTCCATTGGTCTCTTTGGGTGACATCATCATTTGATTATAATCTGGCCTTCAAATTTATTATATAGTGAATAATTGGCCCACTATATGGAAACAGTTGGATGGCTCTGCTCTAGGGTATCTCGAGGGCCCCTTAGTGGGGGAGATGGGAAGAGAAATGTTGATAAAAGTAGAATGGATACTATGTATAATATTTCCATGCATAAGTGATGTTCAACTCGTAGTCTCCCAGCTGGTACTAAACTGCATTGCCCCCTCAACCTTTCCATCTCTGTCTCTGCTATCAGTCTCCTGCTTCCTTCTTTTCCGCAGGGCCCACTAGGGACCACAACCACCTTCCATCTCTATTTTATGCTATGACTTTCTTGACTGCAAAGGTGAGATACCCCAGCAGGAGTTCTAACATACAGACATATAACTTGATTATTTAAGGGTAAGTCCTACAATACGCCTAAGCCTGTGCATGTAATTCCCATCCCCTCTCTTGTTTAATCCAAAAAAATACCAATTCATAGTTGTGTTATAAATTCATATTTTCTTCCACAATTATCATCCAGCTCACATACCATGCTTCTCCTTTAGAGAAAATTCCAGAGTACGATAATATTTGCAGGTCTCATTAAACACAGCCTTGTGATGACCTGATGAAGTCCTGGCTTTGTAATGAGGTTAGGGAGTTCTACAGAAGTAAACGCAGAGCGAATATATCATATTAACCCCTGTTCTGCCCGCCAGAGTGAGGTTATGAGATGAATTTGGAAACGGGGAAGCTCATCTATAGTACATAGGCTTGGGCAATGCTTTAAATATCATTATATTTGGCACTGTGCAAACTGGCATTAAATAGCTGCAGGAGGGAAGAGGGGAGCAGGCCTAAAGGGAAGAGGCAAGTTTGCATATGGAAATATATTTGCATTCATTGCAAGAAGCTTTTTCCAACACATTGTGTAACAGAGTAAGGAATAGGGAAATTAGTTTTGCAAACCCTTCAATGGCTTCACCAACATCCTTTATTGCTTGAGTGGTGAATCTATTTTGTATTTTTGGCACATTTGCAGAATCTAAACTAGGAACCCACATGGTAAAGTGATTCCAGTACGGCTAGGAAAAGTTTGCTTTCCACTGCTTATAGATGATCAATTCAGTGGGACTCATGGGACCCCATCACAAACAATGTTAAAAAAAATGGGCAATGTAAGAGCCACACACTCCAGGAGATGTGAACATTAAACTTTCATAATAACCATAAGTTTAAGATGTGTCTGTTTTATACTGAGCTGAATGTACCACATCAAGTATGCCAGTTACACTGCAGTTGGTTTTTAGTGAACATTAAAGAGTACTGACCAATTACAGATTATTTATTTATTTATTTAATTACACCTTTTAGTATTTTTTGTAGGCTATGGTGTTGTGACAATCCACTGTGCTACTCAGTCAAGTGTATCCCTTATATGTGTCATATGGCATGAGTTAAAATAATTTTATTTTTTTTGCCTATAGAGAATGTTAGTAGTGATGGATAAATTTGTGGCGAATTTCCGAATTTCACCTGCGAAAAATCCCCAGCATGAATAAAAAATTTAATAAAAAATTTGTCGCGTGTAAAAATTGTCGTCTGCATAAAAATTGTCAAATTATTCTAACGCCCATTGACTTTAATGCATTTGGACAAAACAGTCGCGTGTATAAAAATTATCGTTCGCGTCAAAATTGGTGTGCGTCAAAATTAGTTTGACGCCCATTGACTTCAATGCATTTACCAAATTTTTCGTCATTCCGCAAATTTTTCGGCAAAGCGAAACGGGACAGATTCGCCCATCACTAAATGTTAGTCTTTTGAATGGTATTGTGGTGAGAAATCTAGCAACAGAATCCTCTTCAGCCCCAACAGAACCGTACAAAACTGTGCACAGACTGTAGGGAGGAGTAATTGTATGACACAGTACTGATTCTGTAAGGGGGAGTAACTGTACGACACAGGACTGATACTGTAGGGGGGTACCTGTACAATATGGTACTGATCCTGCAAGGGGGAGTAACCGTACGACACAGTAGGAGGGAGTAACTGTACAACATCATATTGATAATGTAGGGGGTAGTAACTGTACAATATAGTACTGATCCGGCAAGGGGGAGTAACTGTACGACACAGTGCTGATACTGCAAGGGGCATAACTGTACAAAAATAACACCAAGGAACAGGGAAACTGTACAATATGATGCTGAATCGCTGATACTGTTGGTGGGTGAATGGTTCAATACAATAATGACACTGAATGGGGATAGGGACTGTATAGTATGGTGTTGATGCTGCAGGGAGAGGGTGCCAGATAAAGAAGAACATACATTCAGCCATTGTTTCCAGCATATGTAGAACTGCAAGTAACCTAATAAACTTTCAATATGGACTATATCTAGAAGAGAACTACTGTTGTAGTAAGAGGAACAATACAACCTGGCACTGATACCCTCCCTCAAAAGACTACAAAATGCAGAATGGACACAGAATGATCTGCGTTCTAAAACCAGTGGTTCCAACAACTTAATTTGTGTTATGTAACAAACAAATGCAAGAGATACACTAGTTTGACTTTCCTTCCCCCGGATGGACATGTCCAGATGGCAGCAGTAGATAAGAGCAAGGTTTTGTGCTGGATGAGGCATGTGCCAGGCTCATTGGGGGGATTTATGTGCCGAATGCCAGTCAGTGCAAGTGATAGATAAGTCTGTTGGACGGGGAACAAAGCAAAATGCCTGGAAGCAAGGTGCACGGGGAGAGCTTTAGCAAACAGGAGGGCGCAGCACCATAAAATCATGGCTAATGCTATCAGAGCCAATGGGGAAGCTGCTTTCCAATGAGCCTTATAAATCCGTATGTAAAGAGGATAGTAATGCCTAAGAATTAAACAGATAAGGCAAATGAGCGGCACAGAGAATCCAGAGGGAGGCCAAAGGAGCACAGTAAAGGGCAGAGAAGATAGAGGAGCATAAAAAGTCAATGGAGCACAGTCTGGGGGCAGAGACTGAATTGTGTTGTGACTGAAAAAGGGAACAGGGGGGCTTTAGAATGAGGGTTAAAATGGATCTAAACACTGGTGCTCAACCATATGTTAGGCAAATGTTTCTGGACTACAAATCCCATCATACATTAACATATCAGCAAGGCATGAAGGATGCTGGGATCTGTAGTTCAGCAATCTCAGGGTTCTTACATCAATAAAACATTTCCCCAGCAGCTTTATTGAAATGCACAAAAATACTACAATGAGAATCCCAGCTGATCTGTGTAAATATGAATCCATTTTTTTGTTGCTGCATCTGGAAGTAACTACTATCACAGAACAACCAACCAACAGTCTGTCCTCCCTTCTAGTGTTTGATTCCAGTGTCATATCATGATGTCAAAAGTAACACATTAATCTCCATATTTAAGCAAGATGGCTGACATAGTGCTGGGAAACAGTATTAACATTGTTCAGTTCTCTTGTATTGAAGGACTTATAAACCCTACAAAAATGTTAGTAAAATTGCTTATTTACATTCTTTTTTTAATAGTTTTTAAGATATTAGTGGGGTTTACACAATTAATATTAAAAAACAGCGCCACCTGCAGTTTATTTTGGC
Organism: Xenopus laevis; assembly: GCF_017654675.1. NCBI lineage: Eukaryota > Metazoa > Chordata > Amphibia > Anura > Pipidae > Xenopus > Xenopus laevis. The sequence continues at coordinate 62,450,582 of NC_054387.1, forward strand.
CAACTAGAATACTGACATGAATTAAGTCTCTATCACAAGGCTTGCCTTTTCTCAGTAACTTAATTTATTATTGACTGTCCAGTTGGCCAAACTGAGCATCAGGCTGAGCTGTACTTTCAAATACATTAGCATAAAGGCGGCCACAGACACAAAGATACCATCATACAAACCTTTGTTTTGTATGATTTGGGACCGTGTGTGTGTGTGTTCAGTCGATCGGAGAGGTTAAAAGATTTATATCGGCTAACAATAATATCTCTGCATGTTCTGACAATAACAATGGGAGACTGTCACTACAATTTGTCGGACATAACTTTCGTATGATTGCTGTCTGTCAATCAATGGCCCGTGCATTGTTTGGTTTGTTTTCTTTACTACTTTATACTAATCTGAATAGTTAGTTGCTAGTTTGAAGATTGGAACGGACGTTCCTTCGTCCAATATAGCCTAATAATCACTGTAAAACTGCTAATATCTTGAAAACTAGGGATAATATTACTAATGTAAATTGTTGAAGTGATCAGAGCAGCACTTTTAACAATTTTTTATTAAATCTTATCAAGGGTTTAAACTTCCTTTAAAGTTTTGGTTATCTACTTTAGAGGGCTAAAGGTGGCCATACACGGGCCGATAAAAGCTGCCGACAGACCAAGTCGGCAGTTTATCGGCCCATGTGTGGGGCCCTCCGACGGGCTTCCCCAATTGATATCTGTCCGAAAGTCGGCCAGATGTAGATCGGGCAGGGTTAAAAATCCTGTCTGATAGCGCCTGCGTCTGTTCGTAGATGCGGCCCCACGATCTGACCGCCCGTATTGGCAGGATTATGATCCGATCGTTGGGCCCTAGGTCCCACGATCAGCCCAATATCGCCACCTCAATGTGGGCATATCGGGGAGAGATCCGCTTATTTATGCTTAGCTTAAGGGGGGCACTGGGACAGTTTTAGATGCACTAATTATCCATTGGCTAGAACAGGGAATAATGTTACTGCAGATGAAAAGTTTTTGTCAGTGCTAGTAAGCCAAACAGCAGCTTCAAGTTGGTAAACTATTACTAGACCTGCTGACACCTGTTATCATATGACACTTTGATGATCAGTCCTTGCCGTTAAGGCACCGTGTTAAAAACATGAAAGGGGCTGATAAGAAGTAGGTCAATTCAGCTTTACCGTAAAATAAGAGCAGATTGTGATCCGTTTACCATTAATATGCTAATAAGTAGGGGAAATCCCAGGGTAATTAGGTGCCTGTGAATATGATAACAGCTAATTCTGCTGGGACATCAGGGTTAGCCTTGCTGGGGATTCTCTGAGTTAACCTGCTGTTTTATGAACTGATTCTGCCATTACCATGCGCTTATATTTATAGGCTCATTTATGAACCCATGCAGAGAATGTGAGTAACTTTTGGTTAGGAGTTGTAGAAGTTGTAGTTCAACTGTATCTGGAGGGCCACAGCCCAAGGAGTTTTGGACAGCGTTAGTACTTTTGTGAGGAGCATTAGGTTTCCAGATGATTCTGATAGTATAACAATACAATTCCATTGCTGCCCTCGGACAAAGCAAACACCCGGATGCTGTACTGGTGCTGTAATATTACAGACTTTTACAGACTGAAGGGCAACCCTGCAGCCTTACAACACTATACCAGCATAAGTATTCCATGTTGTAAGCACAATTCGGGAGGAACAGACCCCTAAGTTTGCCCATAGCCTGTATAGACAGATACTATAAAATATTACTATATATATTAGATTTTTTTTTTTTACTTACAGTATCTCCCCATTAAAAACCTGAAGTTTTTAAATAAAATGTGAAGGAAATTGCTTAATAATATAACAATATTAGCCAATGACATCTTAATGTATTGAATTCCCCCTCACAACCAGAATGTACATCACAGAGGAATGGTGCTGCCAAGGCTTAATTAATTAAGGCTGAGTACATTCAAATTAAGGCTGTATATGTCTCTGCTAAGAGCCTCGCAAAGGTCTCCCAAGGGAAATCTAACACTGGACATAAATATCCCTGAAAATACCATTGAGATATGCTAAAAATGAAACCCTGAGATGTCTGAGTCCAACCCCAGACCCCGGAGTCCGACCCCAGACAGAAAAATAACAGTTATATTTAATAAGACAGGAAATAAGGTTCTTTCTTGTGTTTTCATTATAGACTCATTAAAGGGGTGGTTCATCTATAGGGCTCTTACACATGAGCGACTTTACCTGCGCTCCCCTGCGTTCCGTTTTTCGGCGTTCAGCCGCAGGGGAGTGCAGGAATAGACGCATTTAATTATTTCAAATGGGGCTGTACTCACACAGGCGCATGTAGGCGCCGAACGCCGGTTGAGACGCAACATGCTGCATTTTTCCTGCGTTCGGCGCCTACATGCGCCTGTGTGAGTACAGACCCATTTGAAATAATTAAATGCGTCTATTCCTGCGCTCCCCTGCGGCTGAACGCCGAAAAACGGAACGCAGGGGAGCGCAGGTAAAAACGCTCATCTGTAAGAGCTCTTAAGCTCACGTTTAGTATGTCACAGAATGACCAACTCTAAGCAACTTTTCAATTGGTGTTCATTATTTATTTATTATAGTTTTTTATTTTTGTGCATTCTTCTTCTGTCTCTTTCCAACTTTAAATGAGGGGTCACTGACAAGTGATGTGCGGGCCTGTCGGATACCCGCTGGATCCGTGGGTTTACCCGTGAGTCGATCAGGTTCGGGCTGACCTCGCACCTCCCTTTCCGGGTCACAGGCAGGTTAAGCTCTTCTGACTGCTCCCTGCCCGTGACCTTTCAAATGCCGGCTTCAGACTTCCGCGAATATAGACGAGAGCCTCTTGCCCCACCCTTTTTGTGACGTCATCGGTGGGGCGGCACAGGTCTATAAAAGGAACTCGGTAGTCAGGGGGGGAGAGGGCAGGTGGCTGGTGGGAAAAGCCCGACCCACACATTACTATGACTGACCCTATCTAAAAACAAATGCTCTGTAATGCGACAAATTTATTGTTATTGCTAGTTTTTAGCACTCATCTTTCTATTCAGGCACTCTCCATATTCCAGATTGCTGAAATGGCAAACTGGAGAGTTGCTGAACAAAAAGCTAAATAACTCCAAAACCACAAATAATAGATAATGAAAACCAATTGCAAATTGTCTCGGAATGTCACTCTTTACATCATACTGAAGGTTAGTTTAAAGGTGAACATCCCCTTTAACTCTACTGCTATTCCGTATGAACCTTGCATGATATAGCATCAACAAAGGAAGGGGTTATGGATATTATATGGATTATGGATATTATATACCACTCTTTGGATATAAAAAGAGCCCACCAGAGAGCCTCTGATACTCCAGCCAGCCTGTCATACCCTATTTCTCTTTGATATGGAGAATGTTAGAATATCCACTCTCAATTGCAAACTGGAATTGCCCTTCTAACAGGATGCTCATAATCTAAAAGGGTTGTTCACCTTTGAGGTAACTTTTAGCATGATGTAGAGAGTGATAATCTGAGAAAATTTCCAATTGTTTTAATTTTTTATTATGTGTTGTTTTTGAATTATTTAGCTTTTTATTCAGAAGCTCTCCCGTTTGCAATAGCAGTAATCTGGTTGCTAAGGTCCAAATACCCTAGCAACCATGCTTTGATTTGAATGAAGACTGGAATAGGAATAGGAGAGAGCCTGAATAGAAAGATGAGTAATAAAAACTTGTAGCCTAAATTTGTAGCCTTACAGACCATTTGTTTTTTACATGGGTACGTCAGTGACCATTGAAAAGCTGATTAGATTTAGTAATTCTATAACATACTAAGAGTTTACTTAAAGATGGGCTATAGAACCTATACAACTCTCACTTTGATAAATAAGCCTTTAAAAAACCCATAAAAATGAATAGAGAACATCACAATTTCACTCTGGTGGATGGTGGTGAGCCTTTATTCTAAAGGTCCCCATAGATGCAAAGATTTCTCTTGCCGAACGACCGATTTTAGGGTAGCCCGACCAATCCTTCGAAATTATCGTGAGGTTAGTGGGATTCGAACGATCGTACATCTTACGATTTTTCAGCCGACATCTGTCAGGAAATTGATCGGCCAGGTCAAAAAATCTTTGTTGGTCCCAGTGCAATCTATCTATGTTTGCAGGGCCAAGCAGGCAGCTCCCCTTTGTTTTCCTGGCAAATTGGTCTTTTTAGTTGATGGTAAAAATCATACGATCGTACGATCATTCCGAGAAGATCGTGGTCTCAACTGATCTTTTAAAAATCTCAACATCTATGGCCAGCTTTACTCTAAATATGCCTCCTGGTGTTTTAAGATTCCAACTGCAGCTCAGGCAAATACTCTAACATAACGCTCCCAGCGAAAGGGCAAGAGGCGCTGCTATTATTTTTATTCATCTGAACCTGACAAGGAAAAATAAAAATGAAGAGAGCACTTACTTTCCCTTACTACTGGGAGCGAGGGACAGACAGGGTTGAGGCCTTCCTGAATGATCCATCCCTATTCTATTAGCATTCTACTGTGCATTTTGATGTTAACAGCGTAACAAATCCATTGAAGTTCAGGCTGATATTTTATTGTACCATTAGTGGTCTGTGGTTCTGTTGCTTCCAGGAAGTCACATATATACAGGCACCAGGGGGGGGGGCGATAGTGGGCTCCAATTTCTCAAAGCCAATGGTCTATTTCTAGCTGTGTATTTCAGTACACATTGTGGTCCAGGCTACATTAGCCATTAAGCCACATATTCATTGAAAGGCTTACACTCTAATATGGACTCTCCAGCAACATTCAGGTGAATATAAAGCATGAGTTTGACTTGTACTGTCTGTCCATCCCCTCCTTCAGTCGCTTTTACTGTATATAGTGTATGTCTATCAACTCTCTCTTCAGTTCATATCTCATATGACTTCATATACTCTATGCCAACCCTCTGGTTAAAGTAAGATGATGACAGTAGTGCTAAATGGTGACATTAGGATGAGATGGAAACAGCTGGGCAAGATGGAAGCAGTAAGGTAAGATGCAGACAGCAGGGCAAGATGCAGACTGTTGTTCAAGATGATGACAGTAGGACAGTATGGAGACAGCAGGACATGATGATACAGCAACATCAGTGTTGCCCAACCTGTGACCCGAATGCTGTAAATAGTACAGGGTGTTAATCAAAATCTAATTTTTTTTCCACGCCTGGCTCCCACTAAATTAATTCACTCAAGTGAGCCTCAAATAACTATCAGATATTATATCCTGCCATTTAGACTTTGGATCAACTACATTTGCTGAATCTGTCAACACAGCAAAATCCATTTTTTTGCTTGTTCTGGAATCCATGTGCCTTTTAACTTTTTGATGAATTTCCCATGAGCCCTTAGCGCCAAGAGTAATGGGGGAAGCCAGGGGCAGTGTATTGACATGCTCACTAGCACAACATTTTAGTTGTATGTAGATCAATATGATGATTAAGCATGTGTGTAAATGAGAGGCACGTTGACAGCAACGGCTAACATGGCAAGTTCTGCATGAACCTAACTGGGGTGCCCAAGGGGTAGAATTTGGGCTACAGTACATATACTAAAATATACTGAGAATTGCCTGAGGCTTCACACAGATCTAATGGCAATGCTACATTAAAGCTCTAATAGAAGAAGGCTTTGTTATATTATAACTCTAATACATTACAGCAGGTTCCTTGGGGATACATTGAGGTTACTGTCCATTGCTCTTGAGCATGTAACAGCAATCAGATCTCCTCCAGGTCCTTTAATCAATTAACTTTCATCATTATATCAGGACAGTAGTCAGAACCAGCAGTGCAGAGAATTTAAACTACTAGAGATGCCGCTTTCAATAGCAATAATATTTACAAAAAAGTCAAATATATTTGAAAATAGATGGAAATTGCCAATAAGTGGATCGAACAGAGCAGCCCATAAACAGAATCAGATTACACAGGTAAGTACTAGGGTGAGACTGAGACTCCTGTACCCAAAAGGTGGGCACTAATGGGGCTGATGCAAATGGGCCCGAGTGGATTTCAGGCTATTGTGTGATGGCTGTAACTCTTTAGAATAATATGTATTAAGGGGAACTACAATGTTACATAAGTAGAATAAGGCATTTAGCAGTGGTCCCATCTGGCTGGGGACACTATTTCTCTCTGTAAAGCTTCTTCCCAATCTGTCAGGGAGAGAGAAACAAGTTAAGGGATGAGAACGTGCCGAGCATCCCTTTAAGAGAAGAGCAATTATTTGTTTCCTATGTAGCAGCGCATTTGGTACTCAGTAGTAAATAACATTCCTTGCTCATCAGTCTGTTGTGATTATGGCACAAGCTGTGATCCTGAATACAGCCCCACCATTGAATGTGAGCAGCTCCCCTGTGGCACTCTGGTATATCTGGGGGAAGGGCCCTTAATGGGGAGACATCAGCCAAGAAAAACTTCATCTAAAGAGGAGGAAAAACAATTAAATTCTTTAAAAGCAGTGTAATAACCAATCAATAGCTTATTTAGCAACCTGCACCTTGTCTGTGTTTCAATGAGACTGCAATGCCTATGTATTTATCGCCTCTTCCTCTCCCTGATTTCCCCAGGACTTTCCTTCAACTGCTGTTCTGCCAACCCCTACACTTATAAACACCATAAATAAGGATTTTGTTACAGCTACAATCTTAGCCATAAAGCAGAACAGAACTACTGCTTACAATGGGTATCTGAAAGGATCTGTGCCACTGTGACAGAAGGTTCTGTCATACAAATAGCTAGATTCACAGCCATAAAGCAGGGCAGGACTGCTGCTTATAATGGGTATGAGGTCGGTGCCACTGTGACAGAATACTGGGCTGTTGACTTGATGTCATAAAGGACGTATTTGATTCCACATCTATATTCAAGCCCAAAGTATTTTTTACAGGTGAATTGGCAATCCTGGGGGGTATCTCTGGGTTTTTTTTCTCTGTTTGGACTTGCTCTTGATTCCCCTTCCCCCATCAGAATTTCTGTTAATTTTTCCTGCCTGGGCACTATTGCCATCTCCAGGTCCTACATTCGGTTCCGTGCTCCATCTCTAATCCCTCACATCTGAACATTTCCTTCAGATCAATAGACCGTGCTCACTGCTTCCCTCCAGGTGTGCAGTTGGTGCTGCGGCCATGGGACGCCATCAGGAATTATTGCTCTTTTGCACCTGCACTGAGAAACCTCATTATAACAATAATGAAATGTGGCATCTGATACAGACCCATTTAAAAGAGATGGAAACGCATGCCACCTGGCAGCGCCAGTCTGTAATGTACCTGCTGTGCCCAATGCACTGCCCTGGGTACTGTTTTTGCCTTGGGATTTAAAAGAACTGTTCAGTATAAAAACTGGGTAAATACATATTCTTTGCAAAATTAAAAAAATTCTAATATAGTTAGTTAGCCAAAAATTTAATCTATAAAGACTGGAGTGACTGGATGTGTAACAGAACAGAACAGAACACTACTTCCTGCTTTGCAGCTCTCTTGGTTTCCACTGATTGGTTACCAGGCAGTAATCAATCAGAGACTTGAGGGGGCCACATTGGTCGTAACTGTTGCTTTTGAAGCTGAGCTGAATGCTAAGGATCAATTACAAACTCACTGAACAGATATGTCCCATGTGGCCCCCTTAAATTCGTTGACTAACTCAGGAAGCAGGAAGTAGTGTTCTGGCTATTATGTTAGGCATTCAGTCACTCCAGACTTTATACATTACATTTTTGGCTAACTAACTACATTAGAAACATTTTTTTATTTTGCACAGTCTATCTATTTACCCTGTTTTTATTTTTACACTGAATCTTTTAAGGTGAACAACAGGAGTGTCTTACAAGTTGCTCTTTAAAGGAAAAGTAAAGTTGACATCCATCACAATAAGGAATATGCGATATTCAGGTAGAGATATAGGACACAAATGGTGCACATTTTGAAGGGTAAATCCACCTGGGATAAAAGGTGTATTTGTATTGGCCTCATAACCAAACACGGTATAACAAGATTCTATCTCGCCAAGTCCCTTCCCAGAGTTTTGATTTATTGCACTTTCAGCGCCTGAGCTGCTCTCTTTCATATGGTCACTGGAGAGGGCAGTGTTTGAAGCTGACTGAAAGGTAAGAATTTTCCAATTGCTAAATTGCCTAATCTGTTAAACAGGGGTATCACTGTAAAGTAAACCAGTAGAACATGGACTCCCTCTAGTGGCTGAACCCTTATTTTACTGTTTACTAGTGATGGGCGAATAAATTCGCCAGGCTCGAATTCGCAAAACTGCTGTGAAAATTCGCCGGCGAAAAATCTGCTGCATCAACAATAATTTGCAGTGTGTCAGAATAGTTACGTGCATAAACATTGTTGCGTCATAATTGACGCACTTCAAAATAATATAGACGCCCATTGACTTCAATGTGTTTCGACGAAACTGGACAAATTCGCCCATCACTATTGTTTACAGTGCCCATAGATAACAATAAAATGGGAAATCCTTCAACTGACTTCTTAGGCTAAGGCCACACTAGGCGATAGCACGGCGATTTGACTCGCGGCGACTTTTCGCCGCGACTTTTAAGCCGCAATCGCTGTGGAAACTTTTGCGCTGGCATCTATGGGGAATCGCGAAAAATCGCCAGCGTAAAAACACACGCGGCGATCTTTTTTCTATTGTCGCTCGAAATCGCCTAGCGAGGCAATTTCGAGCGACAGTAGAGAAAAGATCGCCGCGTGTGTTTTTACGCTGGCGATTTTTCGCGATTCCCCATAGACGCCAGCGCAAAAGTTTCCACGGCGATTGCGGCTTAAAAGTCGCGGCGAAAAGTCGCCGCGAGTCAAATCGCCGCGCTATCGCCTAGTGTGGCCTTAGCCTTAGTCAGGCCCAGCCATACCCCCTGTTTTTTCATGGAAAAGAAAACAACCCAGGAACAGGAAATATTGGCTCTCTAAGCAGAATTCAGCAGAAACAGACACCTCTATGTTTGCTTATAGCCTGTACAGAAATATACCATAAGGCTAGTGCCACACTGGGTGTTCCATTATTCATATCATTCCATTATTTATGTCAGAGATGACTGTCCAACATCTGCTCAACTATTTTCTAGGTATGCACCGAATCCACTATTTGGGATTCGGGCGAATCCCCAAATCCTTGATTAAAGATTCGGCCGAATACCAAACCGAATCTGAATCCTAATTTACATATGCAAATTAAGGTCTGGAAAGGAAAAAGTGAGGAAAAATTTTTCTTTTGTGACGAAAAGTCACGTGATTTCCCTACCCAACCCTAATTTACATATACAAATTAGGATTCAGATTCTGTTCGGTATTCGGTCGAATCTTTAATCAAGGATTCGGGGATTCGCCCGAATCCCAAATAGTGGATTCGGTTGGGATTTGGTTCGGCCAGGCACAAGGATTCAGCCGAATCCAAATCCTGCTGAAAAAGGCAGAATCCCGAACCATCCTGGATTCGGTGCATCCCTACTATTTTCACACTACAACTCCTGGGGATGTAGTTGCACTACAGTGGGAAGGCTAAAGATTAGCCAGTAATGATAGTGAATTACAGTTGCCTTCTTTTCCTATTGCTGATATTTTTACCTGCTCTACCACGGTCCAAACAGATGTAAGTAAACATCAACTCCTCATATGGCCTGACATTTTTGAGATGATGCAGGGAATTGTTTACCAACAATAGCTCAAGAGATGTTGGTTGACAAAAACAAATACTTACTGTGTCCATTATCCTCTGTCTCCATCTTGCTCCATTGTCTCTCTGTCGCTCCACTGTCTCTCTTTTGCCCAACTGCCTTCATCTTGTCCTACTGTCTCAATCTTATCCTAGTTTCTCCATCTAGTCCTTCTGTCTCCATCTTGTCTTGCCTTACTGCCTGCAGATTGTCCTTCTATCTCCATTTTATCCTACTTCCTCCATCTTGCCCTGCTGTCTCTATCTTTTTTTACTGTCTCCATTTTTACTACTGTCTTCATATTATTCTATTGTCACTGTTGTCCTACTATCTATCTACTATATGTCTCCATCTTGTCCTAATGTCTCCATCTTGTCTAACTGTTCTACTGTTTCTACATTGCCCTACTGTCTCCATCTTGACCTGCTGTCTAAATCTTGTTCTACTGCCTTCATATTGCCCTACTGTCTCTATTGTGTCCTACTATTTTTATATTGACCTACTGTCTCCATCCCATCCTATTGTCTCCATGTGGTCCTACTGTCTTCATATTACCCCACCGTCTCCATCCTGTCCTACTGTTTCCATCTTGTCCTACTGTCACCATCCTATTCTACTCTCTCCATCTTGTCCTACTGTCTCCATTTGTCCTACTACAGGTATGTAATCCGTTATCCAGAAACCCGTTATCCGGAAACCCGTTATCCAAAAAGCTCAGATTTACGGGAAGGCCATCTCCCATAGACTCCATTTTATACAAATAATCCAAAATTTTAAAAAAAATTCCCTTTTCTCTGTAATAATAAAATAGTACCTTGTACTTCTTCCAAAGTAAGATATAATTAATGCTTATTGGAAGCAAAACCAGCCTATTAGGTTTATTTAATGTTTAAATGATTTTCTAGTAGACTTAAGGTATGAAGATCCAAATTAAGATCTGTTATCTAGAAAACCCAGGATCATTCTGGATAACAGGTTCCATCTGTATTTTCATTTTGTCCTTACATCTCGATATTTCCTTAATGTCTCCATCTTGTCCTACTGCTTCCTTGTTGCCCTTAATGTTTTGTCTTGTCCTACCTTGTTAAATTTGTCATACTGTCTCCATATTATCCTGTTGTTTTCATCTTCTCCTACTCTCTCCATTTTGTTATACTCTCTCCATGTGTCACATTATTGCACTGACCAAATTGCCACATTGCAGGGGGCCCCATATTTTCTAACTTTGGCTATTGCATAAAGAGAGAGTGTCACATGCATCTACATTAAAATAAATCTGCACATTCCAGTTTGTTAAGAGACCCCGAGCTCCAGGCATTGCACCCCGCACTATGACAATTTCTGCTCCACTGCATTAAAAAAAGGGAAATGATTTGCTCCACAGCTAAACAGAAGCCAATTCTGCCTCCGGCTCCTAAATAAAAAGCACATTTATTGCCTATGTGCGGATATAAGAACATGTGACAGATTCTCGTTATTTCTTTCCTTTCATCGCTCACAGAAACTTTTTTCTTCTCTGTATTTTTGCAATGTATGTTTTTTTCCCTCTTTCTACAAAATCAATACTAACATTTTCTCCGGTAAAAGTCGACCTGATGGGAAGTGCTGATTGGTCAGTTTTCCTATTACCCGCTCGTCTGGCACTTTGCTGTTTATGCTGATGAAGTACCCAGAGGGAGCATTATATTTGGGTGGTGGAACAGATCAGGCAAATAATAGGTCTGGCTAACTTTCTCAGAGTAGCTTTGCGCAATCTCCTTACAAAAAATTCTCATGTAGCCCCAGGCAGGTTCTGGCAGCCATCTAGTTAAAAGGAACCTGATAATTAAGAAAAATCACATGAAATGAGATTGTATAAGGAGAAGCGGCAAAGAGAGGAATGAGTGCCAGGGAAGGACGGCTAAGAATATTCCCAGCCAAAAATAGAATGAGAAAAACAAGAATATGGAATGGAAACTATAGCAGCTTATTTAAAGAAAGATATAAGAGAGAGAGGAAGACATGAGACACGTGTATTGCACTATGAGGAGGACTCATTGTATTGCAACTGGCAGGTCTCCTCACTCCTGAGTTGCTTCAATTGCTACATATTGAAATTAACCAGTAATATTTACCCAAATACAAACTCTTTCATATTTACAATATTTAGCCATTTTCTGTATCGTTCTAGTATGGAAATGATTTGTTGAATCCTTAAAGGGGACCCATCACCCCAAAAAAATGATTCAAAATCACAATTTTATCACATTAGTCAAGCAAAATTAACTTTAATTACACTATATACATTATTTGAATCTTGTTTCCTTCAGTCTGGGAATGCATAATTATAACAAGCAGCCAGGAGCCATTTTGCACACACTGTTATTAAGACAAGCCTTGCATCATCTCAGAATCTTGTTTGTGCACCAGAATGGGGGACCTGATGCCCACCCCCATGCACTGGTTACAGAAGAAAACGGGGGAATGTGGTGAGAGCAGTGACATCTAGTAAGTGCTGAATGGAAAGTGAAAGTAATTGTCTGCCCCCCCCTCTATGCCTAATAAGGCATAGTGGAGAGGCAGACAATAATTGATAGACAGCTGAGATTTTTAAATGAGCTTATAATAGCTATGCATGCTTTAATAAAAAATTGAAATTAGATTTCATGTTTAATTTGAAAAGGACTTTTATTATGCAGCTTTTTGTGTCTGGGTGACAGGTCCACTTCAAAGGAGCAGGAAAGTCTTTGTGCACTTGGGGTGCCAAATGTTAGGCACCCCAAGTGATTGTATTTACTTACCTGAAACCCTGGTACGGTGCTCCTATCAGCAGAAAACTGCACCGGCCCGGGGTTATACCAGTGAGCACCACGGATCGATCCTCTTACGTCTCCACTCTCCACTGTCTTTGCGTGGTTGAGCATGCGCAGTAGAACGAGAAGTTGAACTTTAACTAAAAAGTTGGCCATTTGGTTGGCTGCGCATTCTTTTCCCCTGGGAAATTTAAAGAAAGAAGAAGACGGAAGTGGATCTCTCCATGGTGCTCACTGGTATAACCCCAGGCCAGTGCAGTTTTCTGCTGATAGGAGCACCGGCCAGGGGTTTCAAGTAACTCAATACAATCACTTGGGGGTGCCTAACATTTGGCACCCCCAATTGCACCAAGCCTTTCCATCTCCTTTAAAGGAGATGGGGATGTCAGTTTGTTAGGACCTCCACATAGACCTTATTACTTACTTCATACCCTGTTGTACTTTCCTGTAGAGTGGGCCACCAGGCGCTCCACCATCTTGCCCCAGGCTCCCATCTGTCCCTGGCACCAAGTCTGAACTCACACAGGGGCAACTGACAATGGGCTGCTCTGCAGGAAAGGGCTGCTGGGTTGCTGTTCTTGTTAAAGATCAGGAATGCCAGTCTGAGTATGTGATTAGAGGTATTGGGGTGTCTAACACAGGGGTGTAACTACAGGGGACGTCAGGGTATGACTGCACCATGACCAGTTTATGCCACTGGCAAAAATGGTAACCCTATGTCACTAGCCCAACAATTTTTCCTACCCTAGTGACATGTTGTTTTGCATCGGGGCTTAAAAATTGAGAGCATTGCTGTTGAGCTCTAACACCCCACAGAACAGAAATGAGCAGAAAGGTGTTTGAGTGTGCATGTATTCATATTAATTAATGTGTTAGTTCATTCAAAACAGTCTGCTGACTGACAGGAAGGTGTTAATACATGGGGTCCACATTACACCTCTGAGAATCCCTCTCCATTTCTTGTATTTCATAAAACTGCCCCTTAACCTTAGATAATCCTCCTCTGCTGATACCTAGGGTTCTCGCTTCCCTCAAAAAGAGATTTGCCATTTCAGTCAGATGAATCTTTGTAGCACAGCTTGGCATCTTCTTACTTGTTATTCTACCTTTAATGTGTATTCCGTAAAAGTAGCTTTTATGTATTATTTTTTATTTTGTTGTGGGATAATGTGCCCTGCCCCCAATATACATGAAAAGGACTTAAAGGGGACATTTAGGGGCAGATTTATCAAACTTTGAGTTTAGATTTTAATACATAGAAACTCACCCATGTACTATTCATTCCTGTGAGAATTAACTTTCTGTCTTTTGCTTCCACACTTCCTATAACATTCAGAGCTACGATATTTCTGGTCAGGTGATCTCTGGTCAGGAAGCACATATACCATCACGAAATGGTGGCTCAAGGTAAGAGATGTAAAAGTACAATATTTACTTAAATATATATCCCAGCTTGGTAAGATTCTTTAATATGCCACTTAATATAATATACACTATCTGTTGCTTGTGGGGGTAAAGTTTTCCTTTAACTCGGTGTAAAAAAAACATTCACTTCCTGTCTCGTAGATACAGGGAAGTATATAGCAGAATACAAGAAATGGGAGGGGCTCCTGAAGATTGTGCGGAAATTAATGGAAATGGAACCAGTTTTTACATTCCAAAGCAGAATATTTTTCCAAAACCATCAGAAAATTTTGACTTGTATAAAATCATGTGGGGCAGTTTATACTGTCACTGGACAGTCTAAATGTGAGAAATTTGCCATTTTTGGTTACATTTCTTGTTACAGCTATACTGAATATTTCTAAAAAAAAAAAATATTATTTTTCATCAAATCGGTCTCGTTCAGCTCATCTCCGTTTCAACTTTTTTGGATCACGCCACACTGCTAGAATTTTACTGTATTTTTTTAAAACAACATTTGGATGACTAAAATTGGAAAGATTATTTCCTGCGGGAAAATTAAGATCTTTTCTGTTGTTGTTTCATTTTGTTTAGCAAATTGAATATAAAAAAATAATTGAAAAATAATTGAAATGTACCAACTCATCCAGAAAATCTGCATCATAAAAATTGTTTTAAGGGATGGGATTTCGCTAACATGATCATTTTCCTTCTGCACTTGCCACTTATCACGTGACGTTGATGGAATCAAAATCCATGATTTTAAGAGATTTTCCATTTTGCTGAAAATATCAAAATCTTCCGAAATAAAATGATTCAGTTTTAACCATAAATGAATAGGAGAATATGTTATTCTGTGTTTTTTTTGTTTTTTTTTAGGAAGGCTAAGGAGTATTTTTTATTTAAAAAAACACAAGGGAGAAAATGAGATTGCAAAAAAAACACCATCACAATTAAAAAAAACACCCTAGAGAAAAAATATTTTGCTGTCAACTGCAGCACAATCACAATTCAAAAAAGTTCATTCTATCGTCCTTCTGTAAATACACTGTACTCAGAAACACAGAGCCAATTCCATGGATAATACCCTATATATATATATATATATATATATATATATATATATATATATATATATATATATATATATATATATATATATATATATTATGCATGGCAGTATTACACAGTTACTGCAAGCGCTACTTAATCATGTTATTAAACAATGAGTTCATTCATCAGCTGACTTCTGCTAAACTGTTTAAATAGGGAGAACCGGCCGAGTGGAGAATAGCAAGGGACAGACAGACACTGCTTTCAATAGTAGTTGCATTTGCACATAACTTTAAGAATTCTTGTAATGAATAGATATTGGGAAGTTGCTTAGAATGACATTTTCTTTCATAGGCAACATATGTTAAGGTTTATATGGCGTTTATTTCATGTAGTGCCACAGGTGGACCGTACCCATCTCTGCCCATGTAATCCGGCCATATTCCAGTCTGTCCCAGTCGTTAATCAGCTGCAAGCAAATGAGAAATAAATGCAGATTGAGGAGTGAGGGAGGGAAACTGCAGTTGTAGCGAGTCGGCACAGGCGTCCCTTCTGCTGGCACTGCTTGCAGACAACACTAGCGAGTGCCAAGCTTCACCAGTTCACTCATTCAAACAAGTGTGGCGATCTGACTTGAGAACAGAGTGTGCCGTCTCACTCCGCCTGCCTGGGACTCGCTGGCCAGTGCTGCTTCAGGCATTTCATTCACATTTCTCCTGCTTCCCTTCTCACTTCTCTCCCCCCACTCACACACTCACACACATACACTTACATCTATCAAAAACACTCACTCTCTTGTGTCCCTGCATCCCTCTCTGGTGTAACATGGGGATCCCTCTCCCTCCCTCAACCAGGGGATTGTTGTAGCACTTGTGTAGAGGCTTTGCTGCCTGTGCCTGGGAGAGGAAGCACAAGAGGAGACAAGATTTCCATCCCTCGCTCACAGCTGTGCCTGCCGAGATAAAGCAAAGTCACTGGGAGACAAACCTTAAAGCAGTGAAGGACCAAGCAGCCAAGAACAGCACCAAGAACCTCTGCTGCTTGCTGGACTCTCGCTCTGTCTTTTCTTCAGCTCCTTACAATCCAGTTTTGGGGGGATAACTAGGGGTTCAGGCTCTCTCCTTTCACCTTCTTTATAAGAAAAGGGCAGTGTGATCCTAAAAGGGGGAGCAGGGTCAGGGGGGTTCTATAAGCATCTCTACAGCCCCTTAACCCTGTCTCCCCAAATTTTCTTGCCAATGCCCATCGAGATAGTCTGCAAGATCAAGTTTGCAGATGAGGATGGGAATCAGAAGGAGAAGGAGGAAGGGGAAAGCGAGAGTCTGATTGGGGATGAGGTACCAGCAGCCGGACGGGACTTAGCCACCTTCGCCAGCACTAGCACCCTCCATGGGCTGCGGCACATCTTCCAAACTGGCAGACTGGGCATCAAGCAAAGTCTGTGGGCACTGGCATTCTTGGCTTCGCTGTTGTTTTTTTTATCCCAGGTGGTGAAATGTGCTTTATACTACCTGGAGCACCCCCATGTCACCGCTGTGGATGAGGAGGTGATGGGGGAGATGATTTTTCCAGCCATCACCATCTGTAATATCAACCGCTTCCGCCACTCAGCTCTGACGGATCCTGACATTTATCACCTGGCTAATCTCACAGGCCTGCCGCCCAAAGACCGGGAAGGGCACCGAGACTCGGATTTAATGTATGATGATCCTGACATGCTGGACATTGTGAATAGGACTGGGCATCAGCTGGCAGAGATGCTGAAGAGCTGCAACTTTAGTGGGGATAGCTGTTCTGCACATAACTTCTCCGTGGTGAGTCCCCCCCACTTACTTTTAAAAATGCTTGTTCTATAATGACCCCAGATGGAACAAGAGTATAGTGACAATGTAGCCAGAGTAACCCAAAGTGCTGTCTCCCTGGCTAAAGAGCATACAATGAGATAACATATTTTCCTTACTGATGTTCCCAATATCAGACTATTATGGTATGGCAGCAGAGTATTTTGGTATGACAGCAGAGTATTATGTTAGGGCAATAGGAGAACAAGAAGCATAGAGAGAAGTCAGTTAAATGGACTTTTTTCTGAAGAGCTGTGTTTTTTTGTGTGTTGATTGTAGCAAGGCATACAGCTGCTTCATTTACTTCATTGGTACTTCGTGACCTAGGGTGCATAGTGATGCAGGATGAGGGGCACCCTAATATAAAAGGGTAACTCTTCCATGCCCTCTCCGTAGAGCCTGTTACACAGTGCCTGTGTGGAGATTTATATTAAAGGAATGAACTGTGAATAAGGCTATTTGGAAATTAAGTCTCACTGACACTTTCTGGCTAAAGGAAAAAGTATATCTTCCATGTTAAAGGATTCATTGACTTCCACGGCACAAGCTGCGTCGTCACATCAATAGGGGTTAATTTGCCTCAGGGGTGATTATATGAGCTGGCAGGGAATGCAGATTGTTAAATCCCATTCTTGGGGAAGATACTTGTCTCTGGATTTGTTTTAACCAATACAGTAAGCATTGGGGGGGTCATATATTTAATCGGCAAGGATTAAAGGATATATATACCCCAATTTCCCAGACTGCACTGGAACACTCTCCTCTGCACTAAATGAACTTTTTATTTTACAAGCCTTTTGCATTTGGTGGAAACACAGGGGGAAAAAAACTATTTTAGTAAAAATATGTAATGTTGTCCAAATACATGCAGGAGTGTGTATAGTAATGCAGCATATTGCTCTGATGAAAATAGACTTTGACTGTTAGCTAGTGTGTATAGTAATTCAAGATATTGGCAGGTAGGGGTACAATTTTATGATCATGTGTATAGTAAAGCAGAGGTGTTATAACTCTGACACAGTATGGATAGCGAGGCGGTGGCTTATCTTTATGGGGAGCAGATGGGGATGGCCTTCAGACCCTATACCAACCCAGCCAGCCACAATTCCTGCATGTGTCCTGCAATTCTTCCCTGTCATTTACATGGGGGGACAACCAGTGGCGTAACTAGATATGACGGGGCCCCACAGCAAATTATTTTTCAGGTCCCTAAAATGTCTAGAGCTTGACATTTATTACCAATATTTATTGAAATTGCTTTTGAATTAGGGCCTCCTGGGGCCCCTATACCTCCTAGGCCACCCTGCAGCCGCAGGGTCTGCTTCCTCTGTAGTTACGCCCCTGGGGACAACTATGGATAGCAGAGGGGCCCATGGAGTCCTGTGTTATGCCAATGTAAGGTGCTATTAATAGGCAAAATATTGTATTGGATAGGGGCTGGAATTTTAGTAAATTTTGTATAGTAAGGCAAAAAAGTATGAGGAATGGATTGTCAGTATGGCATAGTTCATATTGTAAAAAAAGTAAAATGGTGTTGAGGGAAGGGCCTATACTTGTGTGTGTATAGAAAGGCAAGATAATGTCAGGTAAATGGCTGCAACTGTTTTCCCATGTGTACCATAAGGTATAATGGCATTAGGGGAAGGCTCTATGAGTAAGTGGTTGTGTGTAAAGTGAGGCAAGATTGTGTCAGCAACATCTGAATGCTAGAATTCAAATACTGGGGGCATTAAGAATGGTATCTTGCCCCCCTCCAACCACCACCACTAAGGAGAGTCCAGTCACATGTACAGAAGCAATTTATTAAGTTCCATATAATGCAGGTCAATAGCGCCAAGGGTTTATTAGACTGTAGATCATACGGGGGATATTGACTAAATGCATTGAGAAAAGCAGCCATCTGATAAATGTCATTTCCGAGCCTTTATACACTGTTGATATTCTGCAGCTGCTAATTCATATTGACTCCTATACAATGACTAATGGGGTGTGTTCGATAGCTGTGCCATGGATAATGCAGCACCCACAGATTTCATGTCAGAGTTTCCACCTTACCCCCAAATTGGTGTATAGTAAATATAACCTTTTAAAACCTTTCAATAATTTAATCGCTTGAAAGTTGTAATGGATCTAAGTAACCGCCAAGAGGCACTGTCCTGTTATTTGCTTATTTAGTGCAGTTTTACAGTCGCTTCTAGTGGCGATTGCTGGTACTGCAGATGATTTAGTTGCACACACAGTCAGGACAGAAGCAGAGTCAGTATAACCAGTATAATGGGGCACAGTATATTTCACAGTGCAGGATATTCCTACTAATAATGCGGGCATTAAAAATGGAATTAAAATCCTGAGAATTATGTAGCCGAGTGGAGAGACTTTAGCACCAGGTCTAAAATCTCACCTTTCACTCTGGGGCATTGCACGGTGCAAGCTAATGAGTTGCTGAGAATTAAAGATCCTTTATTAATACAAGACTTATTTTTAGGCACCAAGTCTGGGACCCTTCTTGTACCTTACTTGTTTTGTATTATGTCTTGTGTTCAATAAAATCCTTCTTTTGTTAAAAGAGTCATCACGTGAAAGATTAATACACTTGACGAAAATGAGAGCAAATGTCCCTGGATAGGAAAGGAATTCCCATCACAGGCTGGAGAACAACATATGTAGGAATGTTTGGGAATACTTTAAGGGCCACTCTGCACTGAACCAAAGATGCAGATAAGCTGAAATAAATGATTACTTTAAAAAAGCATAATTGAGTTGAGCCACTGTGTCTAGAATGACCCCTGTTTAGCCATATGGCAGCCCCTGTCAGGGTTTATACTGCACAGTCTGCTGTCCTTGATTTGGGGAGGCTCATGAAAGGGGTGGTTCACCTTCAAACAACTAGTTGTTTTAAGATAGATCACCAAAAATAACGACTTTTATCAAATACTTTCTATTTAATATGTGTCACCGTTTTTCTAATATTGAAGTGTAAAGTGTAATTTTTCACAGCTCTGGGAAGGGGGGTCGCCGACCCTGCAGACTTCTAAATTGATACATTTAGTTGATACATTTCTTATCTTTGTCCCTGCTGAGCAGAATCTCTGGGTTTCATTAAAGGCAGCTGTTAGAATTGATACAATTGTTGCTAATACTCCAGAGATGCTGCTGAGAAATGTATCAACTAAATGTTTCAAAATTGTAACAGTTTAGAGTCTGCACCTGAATTACTGAGCTGCCAGACTCAAACACCAGAGACAGGAACATTCAACTTTAAACAACTTTTGAAAAAACGGTAAAAAATAAACAATGGAAAGTAATTATTTCTGGGGAACAATCTGAAAACAACTGAACTATAAAAAAGTGTTTGGAAGGTGATCAACATTTTCTATCTTCATGCCAATTCCATGTATAATACCCCAGAACACATGGCAGGATAAATACTTTTGCAATTGCATGCAGAATGTCCACAGTAAACACAGCATGGAAAATACAGTGCCAATTTTATGTATAATGCCCTAGAACACATAGCAGGATAAACACAGTGCAAATACCATGTATAATACACCAAGACACAACGCAGGAAAAAAATAGTGCAAATTTTATATCTAATGCCCTAGAAAACACGGCAGGATAAACACTAATTCCATGTATAATACCCCAAGACACCAGTCAGAAAAACAATTGTGCCAATTCCATGGATAATACCCCAGAACACATGACAAGATAAATACAGTGCCAAGTCAATACATAATACCCCCAGAACACATGACAAACTACAGTGCTAACTTGCTTCTATAAACACACAATAGGATAAATACTGTGCCAGTTCCATGGACAATATATCTGTCCTGTGTGTTTGAGGTAAACCCAAATGCAAAAATGTATGTAAGACACAAGGAGCAGTGATAGGTGGACTGACACCTTGCCCTTATGCCTTACACCCTTTCTGGAGGAACCTATGCTTGTACCACAGATGCAGCCCTTGGCCTTAACGGCTTCCAAGTTACAAAGAAGTTAAGGAATGTGCTGTGTTTACATTGTGCTCAGTTGCTGGGAGATGTGACTTTGCGGAGCACCTTGGTCACCCTGATCCATCAAACAAATCGAAGCCATCATCCTTCTTGTCTTGTTACTAAGAAGGGCTTAGAGTTGCCACAGATCAGTCTCATGTGAGGCATTATGGGCCTGTATGTGAAGGTGCAGGCAGAGTGTGTTTATTATTAAGTTTCTTTTCATGGTCACTGGCTGACTGTCATGTTCCAACTGGATTTACAGGCAGTTGGATAGGTTTAGATTGAAATTTGGGTGACCATTGTGGGTTAGGGTTGAGTGGGGCTATACACCCCTCCTCTGCTCCCAAAGATTCCCTGTCTTGGAACTAGAGAAGTAGCTTAAAGAGCAAGAAGACAAAGGTTGGGGACGGGTTAAGGTTTTGCAGGTTAGGGCTAGTTGTGAGATGAGTTTTTCCTAACCCATACAACACTATTGGCATCCCAAGTACCGAGTGCCCTACAATGTGTACAACAGCCTCCTTTGTAAGGCTATCTCAATACAGATTACCCCATGTGACATGCTTCCGAGATGACTTTCCCTTGGGGCGAGTCTTAGAACCAGCAGAACAAATGGAATGTGAGCAATAACTGCCCTGACTCATCTCCCCACAGGTGACATGAAGTTATTTGGAGGAAATGAGTGGATTTATGGCTCTTGTAACTGCACCAGGCAGGGAATCATTGCAAGGAAGATTTCAGCTCCCAGGTTTTAATCTACAAGCTCCATGCGTTCCTAGTACGGAAACAACTCTCTGATTAGAGGGTAGAGAGGTGCATGGTGGGCTTTAGCTTTGTCTTTAGTGGTGGGCAGTCAAGCCCTGAAGAACACTGTGCACTAGACTGCACATTAGTCAGGGCCTCTCAATGAGACCTCTGAAGAACAATGTACACTAGACTGCACATTACTCAGGGCCCCTTTACTAGGATTTTTGAAGAAAATTGTGCACTAGTCTGCATGTTTGTCAAGAAAACTCACTGGGATCTTTGGAGAACATTGTGGACTAGACTGCATGTTAGTAAGGGCTCCTCGTTGGGACCCTCCCACAACTGTGTGCACCAGACTGCTTATTTGTCAGGGCCACTCACACTGGCTATTCATTATTCCTTGCTGAAAAGACAGTGTCAGTGATGACTTTCCTCTAACACTAAGCAGTAGAAAAGCTGGCATCTAGGCACTCAAGAAGAGACCATAATTAAGTGCAATTGGGGCATGATGCATAGTCAAGTGGAGATGCTGGACTTTTCAATGTAATTTCAATAACAATTTTTAACTTTTATTTCTGTGACCCTTGTGGAATCCTTGAGTGTCTGGATGCCCCTTTTCTGCTGCTGTTGGTTATCCGCTCCCTGAGCTGAGGGTCTGGGGTTAGTGCCCCATGACCATTAATTTTACCTTGGGCAGTGTAAGCTTGACTTAAAGCTGGTTTTATGTTCCCTCTTTCTTGGTTATTTGAAGTAATCCTGTAAGTGTAGTTTCCATTGTTTCATCTCTATGTATATTATTATGACAAACCCATATCCCATACAGCAAGGGAACACTAATGCTTTAAATTTGAGCCTCCTATCTAGCTTCCAGCCTAATCCAATTTCAGCATTGAATGAGTTAATGGTGCCTAGTGGAATGATAAGAGGTATCAGCAGAATTTGCCGACCCATAGTATCCTCTTGGGTTGATCCAGTACAAAATCAGCCCAGGGATATTAACTGCGCCGTGCACCTTGTGTTACAGTTGGCTGGCACGAGATCTCCTGCCTAGGAAAGAACTGCAGATTTCAGCAGCTGCCCGCTCTGGCAGATAAGCTGACTCCCTGCTCAGATCCGGGGGGAACCCCTTACTTTTCTCTGTAAGAAACATGAGATGCAAAGCTTTGTTTTCCACAATACACAGGAACCCCTCAGAGTGACATTATCCTTAGTGCTGATCTTGGTTTCTGTCTGGCATATTTGCTTTTCAGTGGATACCTCAATTGCAACGTGGTTCTTCAGGTCTCTGGGCTACAATTATAGGTTTATATGTTCAAGTCCCTTTTCACCCCTAGGTGGGTAAATGCTAGGTGTGTCTGTGGGTTAAGCCATTAAAGCATAAGGCTGCTATTTCATTCCTCTGGGGTTTGGCCACTGCTGGTGCCACGAGCTATGATTAGCAGGCAGAGGGGGCTCAGCTTAACGGGACACCATAATAGAACCCTGATGTGATTCGCTATCCTTCTTACTCAGGGATCAGGTACCTGATAGCAGTGGCATACTGACAGGAGATCAATAAAGGTGTTCTGCTAGTGCTATACCATCAAACACGAGGTTGGGTTCAAGCCCAAATGTTGTGCTTGGGCCCATGTGCATCTAAATTCCAAATAGAAACAAGGTAACATGTATCAGTATAGAAGCAAATTCTTTGATGGAACATGCAGCCGATCAAATCTCTCTTCTGTAAGCAACCCTCTTGAATGTTGGCAGATAGAAAGCCAGTGCAGTTTCATAAAAAGAAGGGCTACAGTAAGTTACACTGACATAAGGTACAATTTTATGCAACTGGTAATACTAATATTAATTAGAATTCAGTGTCAGGTAGCAGCTATGAAAGCTACCAAAATAACATGGATAAAGGACATAGTATTCAGCCAGCATAATTAAGCCTCACATGGCCACTGTCTGCTAACAAGAAAGGGAAGGACCAGTAAAGATTTGAAGAACTAAATAAATAGATTTTGCAACATACAAGGAAATGATTAATCAGTTGGGGTTGTTAGGAATGGTGCTTCCTAAACAGGATCAGATCAGGGGGTACAAGATCAATGACCAAAGGAGGTTTTAGCCATCAGCATAAGAGGGGTTCCTTTACTCTCAGGCCATGGAATTTCCTTCCATGTGAGCTCTGTGGTGGTAGGAACTAGCTAAGCAACTCTGCATTCTAACAATCCCTGAGAGTACAGGCAGTGGCTGTCACACTAATCCATAGGAATGATCTGGGAATCAGAGAGAAAATCCATATTCCCGAAAGATGTGTTGCCTCTGCATCATCTTGTCCCCAGCTGTATCAATTCTCCATGCTAACGTGTGGCTATCCATCACCGCTCCATCCCACTGCCTTGTGCCTCCAAGCTGAATTTCTGTCTACCTTGATTACAGGCACAAGTCGGGCTGCACTAAACAAAGGACACCCCAAAGTCATCAATCTGTAGCCAAATTGGTCTCGTCTTATAAACGCTCCACTTTGCATATACCGCATTATACACACGTGCAACATTATCATCTGTGCACACCGTACACCACTTGTAGCTTGGGTCACAGCAATTAAATCATTAAATTAACAAAGCCACTTTGTTAGGTTAATATAGGTGACGAGACTGGGTACAGTCTGGGTACCTTTAAAGCTTTCCAAGGCAGAAAAGACATGTGCCTAGGGTGCAACTGGGGTGGGAGAGCTAGGGCATTAGGCACATTCCTAAGTGATGGCAATTTTGATGTATAATACCCCAGAACATTACAAGATGAATGCAGTGCCAATCCCATGCATATTGCCCCCAACAAATGGTAGTATAAGTACAGTTTCAGTTTCATGTATAATTACCCCAAGACACATGACAAGATACATACAGTGCCAATTCTATATATAATACCCCCAGAATACATGTGTAACGCTAATCTGGGCTATCCAGACCACAGATAGTTAATGTCCAGCTAAATGGTAATGAGCATGGGTTATATTAAACTCACACATCAGGATCAGGGCCTTCACTAAGTGGAATCTATCCCTTTAAGGTGTAGTGCAACTACAACACACAGGTTACTGTACATAAAAATAGAGTGATTGGACGCCAGGAGGTTCTTATGATGAGATAAAAGGGGATTTATTAGCAGAAGCAATGACCACAGGTTAACTTACAGTTGGTAAGAGGCAGATGTAGCATATCACAGAGGAGGGAGGATAGCAGAGGATGATACAACAAAATGAAGACTGTCACTCCCATAAGGCATAGTAGTCAAGTGTACATCAATTCCCAGAAGATATACCTCTGTGGGGATCGAGATAACGAGTGAAGTAGTTAGGGAGACGAAGTCTAAAGCCTAACACCCTATCCACTGCACTAAAGGCAAACAAAGAAGCCTTTGGGAAGCTACTCCCTGCTACTATCCTTGATGGAGCACACAGCTGCTCATGCTATATAAAGCTGTCTATCTCACTCTCCTAGAGAGTCTATTACAGATCTGCCCTAATGATAGCTAACCTCATTCACTGGGTTTCCTGGTCCCCGACTTAATCACCAAAGGTACAGGTCCCTTTGGGGCAATGGCTTTACTGGGCCTTGGTGGTCCCAGGCTTAATGGGAACACCTAGCTGGAAGGACACCAGGAGCCAAAGAGGAAGAGGCCACTCCTTTCCTACACTATATAGGAGTGTGACAGGAAGTGGTCATTACA
Organism: Xenopus laevis; assembly: GCF_017654675.1. Classification (NCBI taxonomy): domain Eukaryota; kingdom Metazoa; phylum Chordata; class Amphibia; order Anura; family Pipidae; genus Xenopus; species Xenopus laevis. Next base: position 62,475,840 of record NC_054387.1, read on the forward strand.
CCTTTGGCCAATAACAAGTGGTGTACTAAAGGGAATGTTACAGGGTTTATACCCAATAACAAAGGAGTACAGAAAGAAGGTAGGGATTAAACTCTATAGGGCCATAGCAATCCTATAGGTCCCTATACATGTATAAAAACAGTGTTAATTTCATGTACCTCAGAAGACATGGCAGGATAAATGCAGTACCAATTCCACATACAATGCCCCTAGAATACATGGTAGTATAGATACAGTGCCAATTTCATGTATAATTACCCCAGGACACATGACATGCCAATTATATGTCTAATGCCCCTAGAACACATGGTAGAATAAATACAGTGTCAGTTTCATGCTAATACCCCAGAACACATGGCGGGATAAATATAGTGCCAATATTCCAAAACACACAGAAGTATAAATACTTGGAAAATTCATTGGTGCTGGTTTTGGGGAGGGTTAGCCTTGCAAAGCCTTAATTAAAATCTACCTGTACCTGTTTTATCTATTCAAAGCGGGTTATGTGACAGTTGTTGGCAAGCATCTAAGTGTTCATATGGTAGGAGTTCTACTGGTTTAGTTTATATGCCTACCACAGCAGCTGGCATTTGGGTTACTGTTGGGTTTCTACTCTTGGATCAGGTTCCAAACTTAAAGTGTCAAGGGGTGGCAATAACAGGTTTTAGTGTTTTGGACTGGGAGACCTGGGGCTGAATGTAGACTTTGAAAAGTTATTTATGAACCCCATGGACAACACTGGTTTACATTATACTATACCCAAATAAAGGGTAACTATTCATTTAGTGTGCCCGGTTATGTTGGAGGTCATTCCCTTCTTGCAATCCTCTCTCTCTCCAGAATAAGCTCTCCTATGAGCAGAAACCTAATTTCCCACGTTTTTACCATATTTACATTTCCTTATTTTGCTAATTCCGTGCCTTTCCGGTCCCCGCTGTGCAGCACTGCAGCAAATCTTGGGTCTTTATAAATAAATGATGATAAAGAATTAGAGCAAATCAGGCAAATGCGGCAACTATTATCCTAAATGAATCCGTGTTGTCTCTATCCAACTGATTCCAAATGTACCTCCGCCTGGGTATGCAGCAATTGCATGGCTACCAGGAAATGGCTTTTTTTCATAAACGTAACTTATAGTTAAAATTTGTATTTTTAAACACTTGTCTTAATCAGTTCTATACAGTAGCGCATATGTCCCGGGCAACTCTCTGTCAGGGTGGACCCCTGTAGTATAATCTACTCTCATATCATGCACACAAGTAGATCTCGCAATAACTTGGACACCAGTGGTTCTTATACAGTAGTTAACTGTTTATTTACTGAAACACCTGACATTCTATTTGGAGGATATTTGAGAATGGTACAGTTATAATGGATCAGTAAATGTCTCACAAGTATATTCTATTGACAGTAGCGGTTAGGCAGGATTAGCTACAACCATTGGGTAATCACTCCAAAGTGTCCAATCCCTGAGTACAAGGCCCTCTAGTGAAACTTGTGTACACTTCAGTCCCTACACTGCTTGGTGAGACCCAGGGATATTATTAACCCATCTGCTTTCCTCATTGAAGCTTTAGGCTACTTGCTAACTACCCTGAGCCTAACTCCCACGATAGACTGAACTATAACAAGATCTTCCCCTACTAAAGGCTACATTCACTTCCAACTCTTCGGCAGCATCCACTCCCTCAAAAAAGTAGTGTCCAAAGAGGAAGAACCTCATGGTGACTATCATCTTAAACACCAAAGTCACCTTACACCCCTGGCCAATAGAGGGACTATCAGGGTACTCTAACCTGGAAAGGGAAACATCTCCCTTCTGCCAACTCTGAACAAGTCTAACCCTGAGCTACAATTAACTCATACTGGAGTACCTGAGCTATAGGGAACATCCCTGCACAAATATTTATAAATTAATGCAGGTTTCTGTATCCATATAATTATATAAAGGCACAATGCTGCAGGCTGAGTTATACAGAAAACTAAGGGATACTATAAGGGATAATGTACCCCCTACTGTAAATTATGAGGATATTTGAAGTCACTGAGGGGTTATGTGACCATATAAAGGCACAAGACTGCAGACTGAGTTATACAGGAAAATCTAAGTATCATTCATGTTTTATAAGGGATAATGTACCCCTACTGTAAATTATAAGTATATTAGAAGTCACTGAGGGGTTCTGTGACCATATAAAGGCACAAGGCTGCAGGCTGAGTTATACAGGGAAATCTGAGTATCATTCATATATTATAAGGGATAAAGTATACCCTACTGTAGAATATAAGGATATTTGAAGTAACTGGGGGTTCTTTGATAGGGATGTAGCGAACGGCGGAAAAAATGTTCGCGAACATATTCGTGAACTTGCGTCAAAAATGCGAACGGTTCGCGAACGTCGCGAACCCCATAGACTTCAATGGGAAGGCGAATTTTAAAAGCTAGAAAAGACATTTCTGGCCAGAAAAATGATTTTAAAGTTGTTTAAAGGGTGCAACGACCTGGACAGTGGCATGCCAGAGGGGGATCAAGGGCAAAAATGTATCTGAAAAATACATTGTTGACACAGCGCTGCGTTTTGTGCTGTAAAGGGCAGAAATCACACTACGTCACTCAGGTGATGTTTCTGGACACGGAATGTGAAAAAGCTCACACAGCTAGGTGGCACTTGGTTAAAGACTGGGCAAACAATGCCTGCAAGGGCAAAGTATACAGTAGTGGATACGGAATATATTATTGCTGCTGTTAAAACATCACTCAGGTGATGTTTACGGACACGGAATTATTATTGTTATTTAGACAGAATGTGAAAAAGCTCACACAGCTAGGTGGCACTTGCATACCTCCCAACTGTCCCTCTTTTGACCACTCAACCCCCTGTCCCTCTTTTGTACTGGAAAGTCCCTCTTTTCTCTGCACTGAACAGCCAGAAAAAAAACAGTTTCTAACTTAATTAGCTTTTGGCAGAGAGCTCAGAACAGCTAACAGGTGCAAATAAGATACTTTGTAACAATTTTGACTCTGGTTGGTGCTGGTAGTGGTGAACTACTAGGAGGAGCAGCACACCAGTCCCTCTTTTCTCTGAACTGAACAGCCAGAAAAAAAAATCAGTTTCTAACTTAATTAGCTTTTGGCAGAGAGCTCAGAACAGCAAACAGGTGCAAATAAGATACTTTGTAACAATTTTGACTCTGGTTGGTGCTGGTAGTGGTGAACTACTAGGACGAGCAGCACACCAGTCCCACTCCCCAACACAGCTAGACTAATAGCACTGGGCTCTTACAGTAGCAAAGTAAAAAAAACAAAAAAGAAAATAAAAGCAGTCCTTACAAGGACTATTGGGTTACAGGCAGCAGTCAGCAGATGAGAGATCAGCAGCAGGACAGCTGCCCACAGCAGCTACATACAGAGCACTGCAGTAGAAGGTAGATTACTAGCCAGCAAAGCTACCTAACCTAAAATGTCCCTCAAATCCCTGCAGAGTTCTGTCCCTACGATACAGAGCAGTATCAAGTAGATTACTAGCCAGCAAAGTTACTATCAACTGTCCCTCAAATCACTAAACAGCTCTCTCCCTACACTAGCTCTTCCAAGCACACACAGGCAGAATGAAAAAACGCTGCAGGGCTTCAGTTTATATATGGAAGGGGAGTGGTCCAGGGGGTGTGGGGGTGGTCCAGGAGGGAGAGCTTCCTGATTGGCTGCCATGTATCTGCTGGTCTGGGGTGAGAGGTCAAAAATAAGCGCCAGCTAAGGCGAACCCAAATTGGCGAACGTCGCGCGACGTTCGCGAACATTCGGCGGACGCGAACAGTCGATGTTCGCGCAAATTAGTTCGCGGGCGAACAGTCCGTGACATCCCTATTCTTTGACCATATAAAGGCACAAGGCTGCAGGCTGAGTTATACAGGGAAATCTGAGTATCATTCATGTTTTTATAAGGGATAAAGTATACCCTACTGTAGAATATAAGGATATTTGAAGTAACTGGGGGTTCTTTGACCATATAAAGGCACAAGGCTGCAGACTGAGTTATACAGGGAACTATGCGTATCACTCATGTATTATAAGGGATAATGTACCCCTACTGTAAATTATGAGGGTATTAGAAGTCATTAAGGGGTTCTGTGACCATATAAAGACACAAGGCTGCAGGCTGAGTTACACAGGTTATTATATGGGGCCCCTGACCGGATTACTCCCTTTACGCCTCCTAATGGTGCTCCTGGTCTGCAAACTCCAGGCATGATTTCCACAATGCCTAATGCATCAGTGGAATTATTTGTGGCCGATTGCTCGATACTGGTGCAGCTTCCCTTCCCAGCCCCACTCCATCATGATTAGCTCTGACGCATTGATTTTTATTCCTCTGGATTTATGATCTTGCATCCTCTAATAAGGACATGGGGATTTATCTCTATGCTGGTGAATATGTTTTTCATCTGTAGATTTCACTGTCACCGCTATACCCCCCCCCCAAAAAAAGATCCACAATATATTATTGAATTTTTAAAGGGAATGTAAACCCAAAAATACATTTTTGCCTAATGAAAAGAAATGTAATTTGGTTCCCAATATAAATGCATTCCACATTTTCACTGGATTTATTGTTATATGTAAATGTAATTGCAACTGAAAGCAGTGTCTGTCTGTCCCTTTCTGTGCTGCTGGTTTTGACTTTCCAAATAATAATGCAGAAGCCTTGTGTGCTTCTTCACAGAGAAAAACAGCTCTCATTTGTATGGGATTATTAGGTGCATATATGCCACTGGGTAAGTGTAAGAGGTCACCCTATGATAAATATATCCCTATTGTTTCGGCATATAGCTCATAACCATACCATTTGGGCAAGCTTATTTTATCACAGAAAGCACCCATTGTGCATGATGGTGGTATAAATAAATTGCAAGGAGGCAGATTAGGGCACATCTGATTTGATGCTGAACTCTCACATACAGTAACTAGACAGAATGCACTTATCTAGGGGGAGCAAAATGCCAAACTGCCATGCCATGACTGCAGTTTAATGAACCAACTATTGCCCCCATAACTGAATAACGCAATCTTTGGCCATTCAGTTGCACTTCAGAACCCAGCAGATCCGAAAATCCGGTACAAGTTAGTGCTGTGGCAGATATGTCAACTATTTCTTATGTTTTGGGAGTCACCCTGATTTAAAGGGGTTGTTCCCCTTCTTAAATGTTGCAAAATTATAACAGTTTAGAGTCTGCACCTGAATTCCTCTATTCTAGAGCACAATAACCTGTGCATGTGGGTGCTAAGCACAAGGTGCATAAAAACATGCCAGCTTGCACCCTGACCCACACTTCACATGCCATACTAGGCTACTAAAAGTACAGCTGGGTATCAGCACTACTGGGACTTTATTATTTCTGCCATAAAATGTAGTGAAATGCCATTTATTATTAATTAACATGCATCTCCCTAAATATTGAATCCTCGCATTGTTCTTTTCATATCTGGTACCAAGTGAGGGCAGTGCCATTGACTGCCCAAGAGAATGCCATAGTGTTATTATCATAAGTAGATTGAGTGTCATGTCATGGTGTGCATCAGTGCCTTGTGCAGGGTGGTACTGCAGCGTGTCCCTAATCCTGTTTACACATAGGATGGGTTTCACTGCACTGCCTGGGATTCACCAGCACACACAGGGTTAAATACTGATTTAATGACTTTGAAGGGGTTGTTCACCTTCCAAACACTTTTTTCAATTGAATTGTTTTTAGATTGTTGCCCAGAAATAAAGACTTTTTTCAATTACTTATCATTATTTATTTTTTATTGTCTTTCCAATATCTAAGTTTAAAGTTGAATGTCCCTGTGTCTGGTGTTTGAGTCTGGCAGCTCAGTAATTCAGGTGCAGACGCTGAACTGTTACAATTTTGCAACATTTAGTTGATACATTTCTCAGCAACATCTCTGGAGTATTAGCAACTATTGTATAAATTCCAACAGCTGCCTGTAATGAAACCCAGAGATTCTGCTCAGCAGGGACAAAGATAACAAATGTATCAACTAAATGTATCAATTTAGAACAGTTTACAGGGTCGGCGACCCCCCCCCCCTTCCAGGGCTGCTTCAGAAGGTTTACACTTCAATATTAGAAAAACGGTAACACATAGAACATAGAAAGTCATTGGAAAAAGTAATTATTTCTGGTGATCAATCTGAAAACAACTAGTTGTTTGAAAGTGAACCACCCTTTAAGACATTAAGGAATTAATGAAGAAATAGCTCTTGCTTTTCCATAGCTAATTATCAACCAAACCAATGGGACTTGTAATGTAAGCAAGATTCAGACAATAGGATACATGGAGACAGAAGTACAAGATGGAGACAGTAGGGCAAGATGAAGAAAGTAGTGTGAGATGGAGACAGTAGTTCGAGATGGAGAAAGTAAGGCAAGATGGAGAATGTAAGCAAGATTCAGACAATAGGATACATGGAGACAGAAGTACAAGAGGGAGACAGTAGGGCAAGATGGAGACACAAGGACAAGATGGAAACAGTAGTGTGAGAGCAGTGTGAGATGGAGAAAGTGGGGCAAGATGGAGAAAGCAGGCAAGAACAGGATAAAATGGAAACAGTAGGGCAGGATAGAGACAGTAGGCCAAGAGGGAGACAGTAGGGCAATATGGAGACAGTAGACCAAGAGGGAGACAGTAGGGCAAGATGGAGACAACAGGATAAAATGTTTACAGCAGGATAAGGAATGGACAGTAGCGCAAGATAGAGACAGTTGTCCAAGATGGAGACAGTAGAGCAAGATGGAGAAAGTAGGACAAGATAGAGACATTAGGCAAGATGGAGACAGTAGAACTTGAAGGAGACAGTAGCTCAAGATGGAGAAAGTAGGGCAAAAGGAGACTGTAGGGCAAGATTATGTCAGTTTCCACTATTCCCAGAGCAAGGCCAAGTAGTATTTGTGTCCAAAGTAATAATACTTGGCTGCCCCCCCCCCCACTAACTATCTTTCCCCTTCTCTCTCACTTCCCGCCATGCACAAGCTCAACTGTACCCTGACTTGTATACTCACTAATCACTTCCTCTGAGTGCATGTTTCTCATTTGTATTTTGTGATAAATGTAAAATAGTCATTACCCTGACATGTGTTGCTATAGACATTTAGTGAGGGAAATACATCCCATGCTGCTTGTTTTGAGGGTCACACTGTACAAGGAGCAGTCTGTTACTTTACATGGGAATTCCTCATTATTGAGTTATACTTTGACAATGACATATAACAGGGCCATATTTTCTTTATAGGCACGTTAATACCCATACCTAGGGCAGCAGTTTAATGAGGTGGCCCTCTTATAATGGAAGGCATCTGCTGGACACTTGACTAAATCCAGCAGTGGAGCTAAGGGCGAGGGCTGGTACCCCATACAACTACAGTAAGTTAGCAGGGTCTTCTCCCAATTATAAGCCCACATCTTGCCAGGCCCCCCTGGGTGGTGGTACAAGGCTCCTCTGCATTCTGCCACTGGGAACACTGAGAACTGGGCAAGTAGAATGGCACACAGTGAGGAACACACCCATGGCCATACAGTGATGACAGTGTACATTACTAATTACAGGGAATATTTGATAGGAAGAATCCACTGAAATGCAGAAATAGTAAACAACAAAATGAAGGAAGTAGCTTTTATAGGTGGAGCGATCCAATCCAATTAATTCCAAGGTGCGCGGTTTTGTTAGTAACGATGCCCTGTCATTTCTCAGAGAGCTTTCACCTGGTGACAGATATAAATTGTCTCACGGGTGCGCTTAATTAACTCAGCAAACGAGATGTGAGGAAGCTAACGAAGAGATGATTTGGTTCTATTACGTGTTTGTAGGGGAATTCTGGGGACAGTTTTTGTGACAACGCCAGCCTCAGTGGCACCAAGAGCAGTTTCATAGCCACAGTTCTAGTATAGGCAAAAAGCCAGATTTCAACCTTCATTTGTGCCTATGGGAATCACCTGAAAATGCCAGTGGGGTGATGTTTGTGCCATCCTTGCTTGTGCCATTATTGTGCCATAACATGTTAGAATGAACATTTTTAGTGATAAACATGGGTTCAGGGCAATTCTGGGAGGAACTGTTGCCGTTGCAGTGCACTGTGGCCCCTCAAGCTCATGTACCCTCAAAAGCCAGGATGCCCCAAATACATTTTGAAAACCCACTTTCAAGTTAAAAAGCCAATGAAATCCCCACATTTTTGATGCCAGCAGTTAGTGTGAGGTCAGGCTGACCGTTCTAGGCAAACTGGCCGCCCCCCTTGCCCCCCCCCACCGCACATTGACAAGGAGCAAGGATAGATGTAAAAGATGTATGGACACAAACCTCTGCTGCCTACCCCTAGTTTCAGCCCTGCCAGCAGTCAAAGTTGGTGGAAATGGGATCAGAGAATTTTGACGTGTTTTACAACAGGGAAGGAATATTCCAGCATAATGGTATAGATACTGTATAGAGACGCTTTCAGATAAAGGCTGTCATCTCCACTGCTGGGGGTGGTATGCCCTTTCTATACTAACGAGGGTATTCTGCCCCCCCCCCCGGGAGCAGTGGGTCACTGTGCACTGCAAGATTATTGCTCTTTATCTCTGATTCCCATCAGGACTGTCTGCTAATTACTTGTAACGATTAGACTATAAAAGCCTCTAACAGCTTATCTGTCACTAATTTATTTAATTTATTATGGAGGTGGGGGCGAGACTGGCTGGTACTTATCCCACTGAGTGTTCCCGACTGGTCCTCACACAGTATGACTGATTGGTCCCCAGCCTGTAATGCAATGAAAAACTGATGGGTTAACACAGTCAGTCCTGAGTCCAGTCCTAGGCTGTCAGTACCTGCCAGTCAACCCTAAGCTGTGTGAACCTACTTTGCCTACCCTACACTGTCTGTATCCTAAAAAGACTTGCCTACCCTATAAAGACTGTAAACAGCCCCCAGAATTGTATATGTTTCTCCCTACATTTGGTCTCTTCTCAACTATAACTCATGTCAGCTATTTCCTGGTCTAGCATCACTCCCTATCCATCCAGGGCCTCTATAGTTACAGCTCTAATCTCTGTGTTTGTGACCCTGCTGAAAGTGCTTAGTGTTCCCTCTGTGGTCCTAGAAATGCAAACATATTCTAGTTAGTATAAACATAATTGTACAGAAAAGGCAGGTTCTCCACACACAATAATCTATTCCTTTGCTGTTTATGGTCCATTATTAGGAATACAGGAGAAAGATAAGCACTGCTTATAAATAGGTGTTATTATCCCTGTAAAGCTACAGGTTAGTGCTATATATTGGAATTGTTTATAGCTATTGAGTGAACCTAGATACAAGGTTAAGACCTTTGCTCTGTTTTTCCCTGATTGCGCAGGGTTAATGTAATGTTGTGGTGGGGCTCGGGCAGAGCTCATTACAATGTGGCGCCAAACAGTACAGGCATTTATCACCCCTAATATAATGTAATTGCTTTTGCAGCAGATGAACTCAGTTCAGTTGTAAGTATCCCCTCTGTGCGACCTTGGGTAAGTCACTTCATCTTCCTGTGCCCCGGGCACCACAACGAGATTATTCTCCCAAAAAAAGGGATGCTATAAAAATTTCATACTCTTCATTAATTACCAAATATAAAAATGAACTAAAACCCAATTACACAAACCTTTTTCAGTGGATGTTAGGGCAGTCGGAAGGCTTTCCTGCCTACTCTGTGCTGCATTGTACTGTCACTGTATGTGAGTGGTGTGTGGGACTGGCCAGAGACACACATGGGTACTAAGTAGTGCTAAAGAGCTAGATTCTTCGCCAAGTTTTGCCTTGAAAATTATACCCATAGACTCCAATGGATGAAAAAAATTGTTGTGCGTCAAAAAAAAAATTTGTCACTCATAGTCTTCAATGCATTTTGGTGAAGCAAAACTAGTCAACTACTGAATGAGCCTGCAGAGCTGGTCAGACACCCATGGGCTGAATGCATAGATACTTTACCATACACAATAGCCTGAGTGATGGAAACTACAGCAAGAGCAGCTGCAGCTCATGCACCATCTTGCCAACATGGTGAATTGGCAGATGAGATTTTCAGAACTGAGCCAAGTAGTATTGATGCCCAACTCAATACCTTCCCAGCTGGTCGATTGGTGCCTTACTTCTAAACTACCTGTCACTTGCCTGCTTCCTCACTCCCCACCCCAGCTGGTCCTTGGTTCCTCACTCCTTGGAGGTTGGTTGGGCTATGTTTTCACAGAATTGCACCAAGGGCAGCCATCAGGGGGAGACAGGGGGGAGAGTTGTTGGGGGCCCCGAGGGTTAGGTGGGGCCTGGCTTACTTGATTAGCTGGGCCCCCCATCTTTCTGAGAGCTGCTGACTGCGGAAAGGCATGGACGTTTAAGGGGCCCTGGCCACCAATTTAGGCCACCAATTTTTTTTTCTCATGTGGGGTCCTAGCCATCAAAAAATTTTTTAATGGGGGGGCCCTGGCCACAAATGTTTTTTTATGGGGGGCCCTGACCACCAATATCTTTTTATTAACATGTGGGAACCCTAGCCACCAATATTTTTTTTGTTTTTTTTACTGTGTGGTGGGGGCGGACCTGTGGGATGGGGAGGGCGGACCTGTAGGTGGGGCTTGCGGTGGGCGCAGCCCAGGGGGCCCAGGAAATTTTGTCGTATGGGGCCCTGTGATTTCTGATGGCGGTCCTGATTGCACCCCTCACAACTGTACTCTAGGTATCTTGCCTCCCTCCAGTTCTGGCCCTTGAAATTTTCCCCAAAACTGGCATACCTGTAGTGATGGTGGAGCAGAATATTGCGGGTGATTCTTAGGGGAAAGTTAGAAGCAAGATGAAGTGCTGGTTTACACAGTGTTGCTAGGACACAGGTGGTATTTTGGCCATATGCCAGTTTATTGATGCCAGTTTACTGTAATAAGTCAGAAGACATAGGAAGACTAATGGTAGTCAGTGTTATGTAAGTGGCTCTAAGTCCTCTTCAGGGATATGTAAAGATTACATTTGAAGAGGAGGCACATGGTTATCAGGCTGTCTGGGCACATGTTAGCTCTGCCATCATATGATAGAAGGCAATGAGTAAGTGAATAAGTCAAACACAATGGAACAGCGGGGGCTATCTGCTTAGGGCTGTCCTAGTCTGTAAGGTCAGTGCAGCATCCAAATACACCCTGGATTATATACAAAAATATGGTCAGAGAGTTAGCTCTAGAACAGCAGCATGCCCAGCTTGGCTACATACAAGCACTAACACAGATATCTTGGCTAGATTCATATTCTACTACAACTACTTTGTCCAGCTTGACTAGATATAATCTATAGAACAGCTATCTTTACCATCTTGACTAAGAACAGCCAGCTTTGCCATCTTAGCCAAGTACAAACTTTAGAACAACAACCTTGACCAACTTGGCTAGGTACAAACTCTAATACAGTCACTTGGCTAGATAAAAGCTTTAGAACTGCTACCGTGGTCACCTTGGCATGATCTAGCTCTAGCACAACTATTTTGGCCAGTTTACCTACATATAAGTTATCTGTTATATTGGCTAGATTCAAATGCTAGCACAATAACTTAGATTCAAGCAGAACTATCTTGGCCATCTTCACTAGATACAAACTGCAGTACAGCTACCTCTGCCTGTTTAGCTAGATACAGGCTCTAGTACGGTAGAAAATATTTGTAATGAATGATTAAATGAGGATGTATTTTGCTGTACATTTATGGAATTTGTGTAGCATGAAGATATTTAACAGGTTATTCATGAATTTTTGCCATTATGCCAGTTATTTGCCAGTTGGTGTCCCAGTATAAAACAAATGTTCCTGAGGATGGCAAGAAAGGGATAATGGTCAAACAAGCTAAAGTTGGTGTTTGAGGTAGAAAGTAAGACTAAGCCCATGAATGCTACCTCTAGATACAGCTGGATGACCAACCCATGTATGAACTAAAGCTTGCTATTGGGTCGTAGTTCAAAAATTATAGGTGTCGATACAAAACAGCGCAGAGGTTCTGCTGCAAAAGTGCCTTTATTTAACACGTCATGTTTCGCTCGAAACATGTCGTGTTAAATAAAGGCACTTTTGCAGCAGAACCTCTGCGCTGTTTTGTATCGACACCTATAATTTTTGAACTACTATTGATGGCTTTGGAAGGAAGCAAGGTGCCGCGATACCTAAACTAAACTACAGAGGAACAAGTACCAGTTTATTACACTTGCTATTGGGTCAGTATTCCCCTAGTCCCTGTAGAGCAGCCCTTGTAGGAAGGAAGCATGGGTGGAACAGTAGGAAAGATCACACTCAGTTTTCTCCACCCTATAGTTGCAGCTTACAGCACCCACCAACATCCTGATGGACCATTGGCTGGACAGTTCAAACCAAACACAAGCCTAGAAAGGGGGCATTCTTGGCCTTTAAGTATTATCCTCTGCATCCTTTGCTCTCTGCCATCTCTCTCTCTCTCTCTCTCTACCTACCTACTTGCTCATATATTACACATTATCCCATTATCTTTCTGTCTTTTTCTCTTTCCACTGTCTTCTCTCTTTCAGTCCCTTGGTTTCAGGCTATGTTATCTTTTATAAGACGAAACAGACAAACCTATTTTAGGCAATTATTGTTTTTTACACCTGGTTGAACTGAAACCTGTTTGTATGTATTTGTTTATGTGCCAGGATTTTGTACTTAGATTTCTCACTCCGCCCTTTCAGCTTAAAGGAATAGTGACTTATTTATATCAGTGAAAACTACTGAATCTCAATGTCTCTGCTTGTGGGGTTAGCCCTGCCCAATGTTCAGTTACACAAGTAGGATCAGGTAACATATTACATGAACATAGACCAGAACTCATAGGGCTTGTGCAAGCACACTAAAGCATGTCCCTAGATTGCTGGTATACATATATATTGTATAGGCAAAGGTATTTAGACACCCATCATCCAGCTAAATACAGATGTCATGCTTGGAATGAGGGGCACAAAATGCAACCCTTGCCTTGGGTGCCACAGCTCCATAGCCCAGCTCAGACCCTTGACCAATCTCTCATTTAACCGACTACAAATCTCATGCTGAAATGTTGTTCCCCCTGATATTTTTATTCTAAAGCAGTGAAGCTCAAAATTGGGTTTTTAATGTGACATTATTTTATATTAAAAATGAAAATCTTAAGAAGAATAAAAAAAAATAATATGCTGTTTCCATATCTGACACGTTAATATATGGCAGTGGCACCTTTTGTGGCTTTTGGTCATTTGGAGTAAGCAGGTACCAGATTTAGGTTCACTGTTGTGCACCTCAGTCTTCATATAGGGCCACAGATTATCAGGGTCAGTGACTGGGCCAATGTAGGACATTCACCTTTTTGTTCTTGAGCTTCTCCATTGTTACTTTGTGTTTGGGATCCTTGTACTACTGAAAGGCCAGCTTTCTACCAGTACTAACGTATGCAGTATTTCACTATACAACCCACAACCACAGTTGAGAAAACAAATGTGTGCTATAAATGGGTGATTGTGTTCAAAATGAATCCTTGCACCCCACAAATTTGTTCAGATGAATTGCTCTCAAGTGCTGCTGGGGAACCCTTGAGCTACTGACATCTCAAAGGGTTTCCACTCCTTGTGGTGTAAAAATGCAAAATTATGACTAAAAAATTAAGTGAAGACATCATAGTTAGACAGAGTGCTTAAATTGGTGTCATCTAGGCACAGAGGAGGCAGTTACTATGCCCCTGGGTAGAAGTGCAAGAGCATGATGGCGAGCAAGTGTGTGCTCCACAATGCTCATTCAAGGAGCACTACTACCCAGGGCAATGGCTGCACTCTGAATGTTTCCACGGGTAAAAAAAACCCTGCACAAGGTGAAAGTGCAATGTTTTCAGGTGCAGGTAAGACCTGTTCCTTATGGCAGGCAGTAAGGACAGGGTCTTGTTGCAGCCTGAATCCACCGCAGCACTTGGTGTGTCTGAATGACATGTACGTTAGGGGATATGTAGATGGCGAGAGGGCGGGGTTTCCACCTTCCAGCCAAACTGTCCAATGACATAGGAGAAGCAGGCAGAACCATCCAATGACATAGGAGAGGTGGGCAGAATTGAGAGGAGTGGGCAAATGTCACAGGGATGGGTTAGGACCCAATTAGGGGCAGGACTATGAAGCTATTACGTGCATGACTGGTGTGGATCTGAAATTCATCAGGAGGCAAGAGTGAAAAGGTGAATGCACAGATCAGAGGCAGGACAGGGGCAAAATAGTTAAGAATTACCACTTAACTGGCAAATACATTGCCAGCAAATGTGTAATAACAGTCCGAGCCCTGCCTGGTATCTTATTGGCTGAGCCCTAATATATTGGTCTCATTTGAAGACAAAACCTATTTTCAGATCAGAAATGGATCACTCTCACGTGTGTGAGCAGAATCACATGGCTTTTTTAAAGTAGTGGAATTTTTGGTGCCACGTACAGGCTTATGCAAAAGCTTTGACAAGGCTGACCTATACCTGCAGGGTGGTGGTGACATCAGGCTGTGGGGCAACTGTTATTTAGCATGGACATGTTTTATTCTACTGAAAACCTCAATCTTGGGAGAAAACGACTCCCAAACACCGGGCCAGAGTAACAACAGATTGGCTCAAGAACAAAAAGGTGATGGTCCTGCCATAGCCCAGCTTGAAGCACAGCTAGGCGCATGGGTGTCTGCAGAAGGGGGCAAGAGGCGGCTGACTTCTTCAGCTAGTTCAGAGAAATTGTTTGTAAACTTAATTCCCAACAACACAAAACATTTTTTAGACTTCCCACCTTCAGGCAATCCTTAATCATCTTTTACTCACACAGTGAAGAGACTAAGGAGGATTTGAAGGGAAGCCTTCAGTGCCAATAATGAAGTTAATTGTTGACAGCAGCTGACCTGTAGCGTTTGCAGGGTATTGGCTGAGCTAAGCACATGCAGGCAGTAGGGAGTGTTCATTGGCTGTTACCATATTAGTGGGAGGACTTAGGATGGAGGAAGCATGTTCCTGAATTATATGAAATGCAAGTTTTAATTAGAGCTGAGTCTGACACCTATATGAGTAAAGCAGAGAAGCATTAAATAGCAATAACAGTTGTAAATGTTTTCATAAATGGAAGTTAATTTAACTAGGAGTGTATTAATTTATTACCATATTATGCATAATTAGGTTATCTACTGCATTGTCATGAATAGGTTCATCATCAGTGGGATTCTACTGTGATATTAGCTTACTGCCCCACCCCACCCTGGAAATGTTCTGTGGACGCTCATGGCTTGGAGAGTGCTTTTTTTACCTTCATCCTTTTCTCTCTCTGTTGCACTCAGTGCAGCACCTCCCTGTGCTTCGGGTGCATGTAGTACTGTCACCCCTAGAAAAAGTCATGCGTGTCATATTATCCTTCTGCCATACTGACGAGAGTTTATATCTGCGCTGTGACTGGCTAATCTGTCCTTAAAAGCTTGATCCGTCTTTACAGCATGTGGTAGATGTCATATCACAAAGGCTTCGGTCACACTCCAGCACCCTCTTGTACCAGAACTGCTGATCTGCAACATCTTCACTTTTCCTGTCCAGATGTGCAATGAGCGCACAACGAATCTGGAGCGTGGGGGTCCTTCAGCGCTGTTTTGAATGACATGAAGTTTATCCAGTGGCATAACATCTTGCCAGCAACCCCCCTCCTTGGTCTCTTCTGCTTAGATGAGCCCAAGAAATAGTGGAACCCCCTCTATAATGAACACTCCTCTATCTATAGGGCTGAGATCTGCGTATTGGAGGATACAAGTTTATTACAAAGAGCTTGTTCTCTCTATAATAATCCTTTCCTGACCCTTGTCAAGCCATAAGTGTGGGTACCTGTCCAGTTTCCACAGTTTCTATGTGTTTTCTTCATTCTGGGCTGCATTTCTACTCCTTCCTTTCGGGCAGGGGAGGTGGTAGGTTGCCCAGACTGGCCCTATAAGGAAGATGAATATGTATTAATATCCCTTCTAGAAATGTAATGTGCTATAATGCTAAAATCTGACAGCTCACCTGTAAAGCCAACCCTCTGTCATGAGTGGTACAACCTCTGCCTGTCCTGATGCAGCAGTGCCAGGTCTCTCCATTACAAGAGAGGGGTGGCTGCATTGATTATGTCCCCCCCAGGCCTGCCTTACAGCCCTGATCAATAGTGAGACACCTTCCTTGGGCTGGGAAGAGGTCAACTTA
This sequence comes from Xenopus laevis, assembly GCF_017654675.1. Taxonomy (NCBI): domain Eukaryota; kingdom Metazoa; phylum Chordata; class Amphibia; order Anura; family Pipidae; genus Xenopus; species Xenopus laevis. The sequence continues at coordinate 62,492,084 of NC_054387.1, forward strand.
ATTTGAATCGATTTCCTCTTATTGTTGGAAGACATCTCTGCAGAGCGTCCAATAGAGACTTATGGTAATTTCCATTGATTTAAAGGATTTAAAAACAGCTTGCATTTTGTCTAAGCCCCCTGTGACCCTGTGAAATTAGGCTGGGCCATCCCAGCCTAATTTCCTCAGGTCTTAAACGGGTAATGAACCATATCATCAGTAAGGGACATCCAGTACTGATAATATGTTGTACATTGGCCGTGAGTACAGACACCTCTCAGCTGCTGTTAAGGAGCTATATTGTAGTAATAAACACAGACAGTGTGTGTAAACTGTGCTCTAAGAAATGAAACTCTTGCAGATAATTAATATACAAAAAAGTAATGTAAATAGTAAATAATGAAGGTCTCACTTCATAACCCCAGTTTATGGGTTAACGGTACTAACCAATAAAAAGCTGTGAAAGATGTCAGAACAATCAAAAAAATCAGTCAGTAGTGAAAATAATTTAATGGTTAAAAAAACATTTATTAGGACTCGTAGGCTGTATGAGCTTTTGCGTAAGTGCCCAGTTAGCAGTGTCGGACTGGCCCACCAGGATACCAGGAAAATTATTTATTTTATTACAGGACATCGATATATAGGGTTTATTGGCAACACCCTTGCACATGTTTGAGGGGTGTAACTATAGAGGAAGCAGACCCTGAATCTGCTGGGGGTCCTGGTGACTAAGGGGCTCAGTGGGGCACTGCCTCTGTATTGAATTTTAAAATACGCACAACAAATTTTCATTATCATAGCTGAAAGGAGTCGTTCGGTAAGTGGCGTGACAGTAGGAATACAGTGCAGTGTTTGCCCCTTCTCTGGGAAAGGCTGAGCCATGCACAAACACTGATTATGACACTGTCTGGATTAATACAAAGTGACATCGGAAGCATTTCCTGCTCAGGAATAGATCAACTCTTCCCCATGCTTTGAGAGGCCAGAGCAGTGGTACTGTCAGCTCAGACATAGAGAGCAGCTGAAACTGAAAAAAGGCTCACATTTAAATAGATGCTCAGACATTTTTACAAAGGTTACAGCTAAACCCAAGAAATCCTGTGTTCCCTTTATTTATTTAGTTGCCTGTCTCTGTACTCTCTTTAGCTCTTTACTGGTGCATTGTAAAGAAGGTACACACACCTTTACTTCTGTAAACCTATCCCCTTTAGTGAAGCAAAGCATTGCTCTCCGCATACTGATAATGATGTAGCTGTAGTTCAGTATATGGCATCAGCAAACACATTACTAAACAGATAATCAAATATTAGAAAATTAGAAATGGCTTCAGCCACCTTATTTTATGCCACATATATCAGTTAAGAGTAAATTAACTGAAACCATAATGTTCCTTTAAAAGGGATGTGCAAACCCTGTTATGATGTTCATTTGCCTGCTATTCCTTCTTGGAGTAAATAAAATATACAAAATGATACAAAATTGAGGAACTTTGGAAAATAAAGCTCTTTCGAAAGCTATTTATGCTAGCGGGGTGCATCCAAGGAAGGTTCAAAAGAAAATATAGAGATTTTATTCATGTATAAACAGAAATGAAAACAGAAGCAGCTTTATTGCTAAATCATAAAGCAGGACAGGACTGCTTACAATGGGTATCAGATAGGATCTTGTACCACTGTGACAGAATGTTCTGTTATACAAATAGTTAGTATATCAGCCATAAAGCAGGACAGGACTGCTGCTTACAATGGGTATCAGATATGATCTGTACCACTGTGACAGAATGCTCTGTTATACAAATAGCTAGAATATTAGCCATAAAGCAGGACAGGACTGCTGCTTACAATGGGTATCAGATATGATCTGTATCACTGTGACAGAATGCTCTGTTATACAGATAGTTAGAATCTCTGCCATAAAGCAGGACAGGACTGCTGCTTACAAAGTGATTTAATAGTTTAATACACTTTCCTATGGAAGAAGAAACATAAGAATGTCCTTTAGGCACAAAATCAAACTTTCTCCTTTGATGGTAATGTCCCTTTAATTACAAGGGAACTGCATGTCCAACTGCAAAGCTTCCTCCAGGGTGCGACAGAGGGTTAATAAGAACTGAACCGTGGAAAAAAATAATAACCTTTCATCTTTTTGTGAAAAGCCAAATTCAAAAGAAAGCCCTCTGCACGGTCGTCTTAATCTGCGGGTTAATTACACAATTAATATGTGAAGGGTTTAGAAGTGGGATATTTAATTGGAACAAAAAAATAACATTTAATGAAGTGGAGCTTGTTTTGCATTTTTCACAGTTTGGATTCTAAGCTCCCAACTTAACCCCTTCTTCCCTTGTTTGGTCTGTATAGTCATAGTCTCCGCACTTAATATTCTAGCCAGAGGTCAGGAAAAGGCAACCTATAGCCCTACAAAGGAGGCTGGTAGTTGTAATATTGGAACATCAGGAAGGGATACAAATTGCTCTTCACTCCCAGTACCACTTGCCCAATATCACTGAGGAGTTCTGTGACCATATATTATTATTATTTTTATTATTAACATGTATTTATATAGCACCAACATATTGCGTAGCACTGCATAAAGGCACAAGGATACAGGCTGTTGTTATTCAGGGAACTCTGAGTATCACTCATGTATTATAAGTAATAATGTACCCCCTACTGTAAATGATAAGGATATTAGAAGTCACTGAGGGGTTCTGTGACCATATAAAGGCACAAGACTGCAGGCTGAGTTATACAGGGAACTCTGAGTATCACATGGGGCCCCAATGCCGCATCGCTAGTGCAGTGAGCGCTATTGCGTTCGCTGCGCTAGAAGAGCCGAATTTCCGTTTTAAAAAACGGAAATTCGGCTCTTAAAGTTACCAGAGGCGGCTTTTTGCCGCCCCTGGTAACTGGCCGCTCCGTGCCGCCTGAGGCAAGATTCTCACCTTGCCTCATGGCCGGAGCGGCCCTGGCACCGAACAAGTTACCCGGAGTTATAATATATGAGTGATACTCAGAGTTCACTGAATAACATCAGCCTGTATCCTTGTGCCTTTATACAGTGCTACGCAATATGTTGGTGCTATATAAATACATGTTAATAATAAAAATAATAATAATATATGGTCACAGAACTCCTCAGTGATATTGGGCAAGTGGTACTGGGAGTGAAGAGCAATTTGAGACAGAAATCTGTCTCTTCTAGTACAAGAGAGCGCCCCCAATGGAGGCTGCAAGACTGCGAGCTGTACAATGCCATGTATAAGGATACTGTATATGTACAAGTTACTGAATGCTTTTTGAGAATTCAACATATGTTACTACATTTGATATTGAGTCACTGCAAGACTAAATAATTTCAACTCCACACACTTCCCATGTGGAGCTCACATCTCCTATCCTGCTGAATTCTCTTACAAGTTGATTCAAATCTTTCTATTCTGGTATCTGATTCGGAGTTTTCCGGCAAATAAATTTCATTTTGGTCAAACTCATACTGATCTTTATATTCAGTGAGAATCTGGGCACTGTTTAATGCTGCAAAAACTGTCGGACTCCAAAAACCAATCTCAGCAAGCGTTAATAGCTCACAGTGTCTGCTCTGCGCAAGGGGAATTTACAGCCGCTGCTCTAGGAACAGAATACAATAAACGCTATTTTCCTTTTGCCTTTTATTTACTCGTGGGGCTGGTACAGAGTAGCTGGTTTTTCAACATCCTGCCTTGAAAAAATATGATTTCGAAAAAGTTAGCGACCCTAGGTCTGAAGTCAGGACAAGAATTAGGGACAACAAGACAATGCATTAATGGCCTTCAGTGAAGAAAAACCACAACACAAGAAAATGTATATAATACAGTCAAGTACTCAGCTGTACCTGGGATGCTCAATCATATGTAAAATATGTAGGATATTTATTGTGGAGTGATAAATTTATAATTCCTTGAATGACCTGTAGAATACAAATCTCGGTCTATTTAAAAAAAAAAAACTATATATATATATATATCCCACCCACCATGGATGTACCTTGATCTGCCCTTACCTGTTCAGCATGCGCTTTTAAAGGGACCACTGACACAAGGTGCTGCAACTGTGATGGTCACAAACTCTTTCCATCTGTATATAATGCTTTGTTGGGTGCAGTTTTGCATGTTGCTTATGGCTGACAAATAAGTTCATTTAACATTACAACCTTGTACAAAAGGACTGTGTTTGTAAATGATATTGCCAACATATTGCTGATGGAAAGAGTTAAATACAATCAATTAAATATTTTGCATTGTTTCTGAAATAATCAGCATATGTTTCTCTTCATTCTGTCTTCATGCAGCAGTTGGGTGTCAGATATTCACTGACGGTTAGATCCTACATATCTTATGGGGGGGGGGCTCCCTTTCCTAGCAGATGTATTAGAGCTCATTCAAATAACTGATTCCAGTACAAACTAAATATGACAAAATAACTTCCTTTTGCACAAATCCTGCATGTAGAGAGACATGATTTCTGGTGATTTTAATAGAGTGAGGTCTAACACATCTTCTAGGAAAAAGGAGCCCCCCTATAAGATATATTGGATCTAACTGTCAATGAATATCTGACACCCAACTGCTGCATGAAGAGAGAATGAAGAGAAACAGATGCTGAGAGATGAACTTGATTATTTCAGAAACGGTACAGAATATTTAATTGATTGTATTTACAAGTTTCTTATTTCAGTATGGTGAAGCTTATATTAAATTAAAATTTTCGCAATAGTCCCCCCCCTTTAATTTACAAAACAATCCTTTCTGGGAGAAATGGGACAGGGAATTTATAAGACTTCCTCTGGATAGTCCTAGAGTTGGGATCTGGCAGGTATTGCACTGGTTTAGTTGGAAACAGAAAAGAAACAGGACAGTGTAACTGCTTGTATGTTATATCTCCATTTTTATATCTATTTTTGACTAATTCTAGGGCTACAGCCTCCCGGACTTGTAAGGTCAGTCAGTACGGAGAGACCCCATGGGAACATGCAGAAGCCCAAGTGGCAAGAATTAGGGATTCAAAATATGGTGATGTAAAAAATGTCCAGCTTTATTCCCCCTTCAGAATACAAAAAGCTAATTTTAAGTTTAAGGAGCAAGTCAACTTTAAACTGAACCCTATTTCTACTTAAAAGGCCATGAAACATTATCCACTCGCTGTTCCTTACATTCACACACATCATCTCTGCTATGTCTTCTATTGCACTACATGGGCTAACTGGGGCACCTTTGTTGTGGAGCATGTGCAGTTCTAACTAGGAAAGCATCAAAAGCATCAAACTGTGTATATGCCATTATCTGAATATTATGATGGCCTGTATATATATTATTAGCTGTATATAGGCTGTATATATGTTTATAGTTTATATATGTATATGTTTATATATCTATATCTAATGAGCAGCAGTTGCTTCCCGTTAACTTATTAGCAAGTGCCCTATCTGTCTGTGCTCATTAATTCTATTCCTTCCACTACATATTTAGTGTGCAGAGTTGCAAGTCACTAATGACATATCTTCAGTCTTTTCCTGTCCCCTGTTCCAAATGACATGCACACGGCACGCAGGTACTTAGTATCCAGAACGCTCGCTGCCTCCTATTAATTGTGTAACAGGTGGAGCAGCAGCCAAATCGCCTGTAAGCTGAAAAGCAATCCTTCAAGTTTAGCCGCAGCTCCATTAGGCATTCCCCCTGCGAGCAGCACCTTATAATGCGGCCGCTTCTCCCTAGCCACCATCTTGCAGCCGCCGATAAGACTTGAAGGGCCGTTGGGCATCAGAATAAACAGCCTCCTGGCTTTGATGTGCACCAGTGTGAGAGAAAAGGCTAAGGGGACTCAATTTGCCACACGTCTGTCCCCTTTCGCCAGCCCAATATAGCAACAAGCATGAAACTCCCAGGGAAAGAGAAGAGAAGGAAAGAGATAACAAGGAAAGAGAGACAGGGCAGAGGGGACATGTCAGCACTACTGCACAAATTATAAACAAATAAATAAACACTTATTACTCCCTGTTTATTTATAAAAGTGTTTATTTCTAATTGGTTAAATAACAGCGGAAAAGGGAAATTATTTTTCATTCATAAACAAGGAAAATAGAGTTCTGCTTCTACTGCACTGTACAACTCTCCATCAGTTTCAGCTTAAACAAACACAGTATAAGTATATAGCTTCCATCCTTCAAACACTTCTTTTCTGTATATTAGTAATTATACATACTTATTGTTGGGAAGTGACAATCTGTTCCCCATAAACAGTACATATGAGGGGATAGCTTATTGTGTGCCCAGAACGTTCCTTCTCTATGTATTATATTGTTACATATAAGCTGCAGCAGTTCTGTAAACATCCCAGAATCAGAACATTTTCCCATTTAATGGAGGCTCATCAGAGCCGGTGTCATCCATATTCGGGATAACAGGGCTAGTGTAGGGGCTAGACAGGCCTGTAGGCCTGATCACATGTGGCTTTCCCTTCTGTACTGCTAGTATTGTGCACAGGGAGGAAGGAAGTCACATTCACTCCTCTCCCTCTCTCTCTCTCTCTACATAATATCAGGGTGTGCTACCATCAGAGATCCCTTGTTCTGATTCTGTAACTTAATGACATATCAACGGGGGGCCTCGCTCTATACTGATATTGTAATCACACGGCTCTTGAAAATGCTATGTGTAATTAAAAGCCTATATTATCCTTCCTGATATAATTACAGATGTATGCTAATTAGTCTATTAATAGGACAGAGCAATAAATGGAGAGCATTCCTTGTGGGAAAAGGTTAATAGGCTCTAGGCTAGAGAGGACCCAGTGCACTGATTTGGGTCGCTGATCTTTGCACTATATGTCTCTCTCACTGTCTTTCTCCTTTGCTCTGGTTTAAAGGTTAAAGGAGAACTAAAATCTAAAAAGGAACATGCCTAGAAATGGTGTATTTTATATACAGAACTTACTGTAACAGCCCAGAGGTTCAGCAGTCCTGTACCAGTAATAATTGGGGACTTTAAAGTTGCATCCAGCAGCTCCCAATTTTGGATCTTGTTAAGCTATCTATTGAGTGTTAGTGGCACTACATATCGTCAGTGTGCTCCGGACTGTTGCTGTGGGATTTGGGAAATCATCAAACAGTAGCAGAGATGGTCAGAAATGGAAAGTATCTAAAATCTAATACTTCACAAACCATGCACCCAGCCCTTTCTTAAAATGATCTACTGTAACTGTCAGCGCCACCTCTTCATGTAGAGAACTCCAAAACTTTACACTTCTCACTGTAACAAAAGAAAACCTTTTCACACCTTAAAATGAAATCTTTTTTCCTCCAGTCTCAAGGGATGCCCCTGTGTCCTCTTAATACTTAACAATAGATTTTCATTTAGCGGAGCCGGCTTGTTCTCTGCAGCGAAGAGGAGGGGGAGGTTTCTAAGTGTGTGTGTGGGGGGGGGGGAGTCTTTATTTGGGAGTTTAAAGAGAATATCACCTTGCATTACAGATTTCCTAATAGCGCATAATTAGGTAAGGAATGATTATACTGGATATTAAAATGACACTTTTCCTTGTATGATTTGACGGCTTTCAAGCTTTTTCCTTTGCTTTCATCTGATGTTCTACAGCATAACACAAAATCCAAAGCAACACTTTTCTTCCATATGCCAGGGACCCCACAAAAAGAAGGGCCTGTAAGTGCACCCCATCCCATTTTGAGTAATATATATAAAAGCATTAGACCCGCTGTACAGTACATTAATAGCTGTGTGTGTATAGATATAATTAACTTTGCTGCCTTCACATTATTTAATAGGCAGATAAAAGAGCAACAATCACAAGCTCCCACTCATTTCATTACCTAATATTTGTTAATTACATCAAGGTTTTATTTGATAATGAATATCATGACTTCATGACACCGTGTTAAGCCATCTCTAATGGAGCACAATTGACTCGGAGATAATAGTTCTGGATAAAGGGGGGGTTGGTGGAAAATGAGAGAGAAATGTTCAGTTAATAAAAGGGTTACAAACCTGAGAGTAGAAATATCATGTTGCCTCTTGACTTGGTAAAGCTCACTCTCTTGGGCATTATAAAACTTGTGAAATTACAGAGAACGGCGACTAAATTAATAAAGGGAATGGAGGATTTGGGGGCTAATTTGGGACACTAGTAAAGGCATCTTATGGGTGGAGTAAGAACAGGGTTTTTTTTTTCTATGTACCATAACAATGGTGATAGAATAAGATGAAAATGTGTCCCTTTGATGCAATCATTCCTGTCCTGCCAGATTTGAGATGCCGGAGCCTGAGATGGGAATCTGTTTCTGTAAAGCTGGCCATAGATGCAAAGATCCGATCGTACGAATCATCGTACGATCGGACTTTACCATCTCCCGACCCGCCACTAACCATTCAGATCAAAGTCTTACCAGTCAGATTAGTTAAAGAACAGATCAGCAATGTTCTGCCCCTGACAGCAATCGTACAATATCTATGTCCAACCAAAGCTAGTGACAGTCTCCCACTGAAAATCGTACGATCGGCAATACATGCAGAGATATTATCGGCAGCCGACAGAAATTTTCTAACCTGTCCGATCGACCAAACGACCGATCTCCGCCGGACGAAAAATGTCGGGACTCTCCACAGACGTTCCGAAAATCGTATGAATCCTCGATTCGTACGATCAGATCTTTGCGTCTATGGCCAGCTTTATTCTTTTGGCTCATAGAGGTACCGGGACTAATCCTGGTGGGACTTGGGAAGGTTGTGATGACAAGGGTTGTTTGCTATTGAAGTTGGGCTCTCTGGTGTATCCCAGTTCTACAGCATAAACACTGCAGCCATTATTCAGCTATTGGGGCTTTCTAATAGTGTGAATGCAATCAGTGGCTGGATCTTGATCAGGTTGATACTCTGGTGAGTATCTATCTCCCTCTGCTCAGCTGATTATTAGAGCCCACAAGTACTTTTTGCTGTATCAGAGAATGCAGGTAAGTGCTTTTCATGCTGTGACAATTTTTCCCAGGTATCTCCTGACCATCAGCTCTCACAGCACAGGCAGTTCAGACTGAACAATCTGCAGTTGGTTTCCCATACTGCCCCTGTGCAATTTCACTTTCTAAAACCAATCCACCTCTTGGTCATGGCTCTGATGTTAAAGTAATTCCGACTATAAGGTTTTTATCTTATAATTAAAGGACGTGCTAGCTGTTCTTTGATTCCCTTGGTTTTTCTCAGGTGCCGGAACCTGTCAGTGTAAAACTGCTATGGGTTCCTACATGATCCCCTCAGTCTTAGGAGGCAGCTAGAAATGTGCTTTAACCCTTTCTCAAGTATTGCCTGCCTAGAATGTAATCACTGCACACCAAGGCAGTTTGATTGTATCATCAGTTGGTCACATCTCAGCCTTTTGGCTAAGATCAAGTATAGTATCAGTTGGGGAAAGACATCACTCCCTTCTGGTGGGATGGAGAAACACTTGGTCTGGCCAGAGGCCAACAGCTTGAAGCCCAAGCTCTTTTGTGTTCACGGTGAGTACTGGCACCATGATATTGGCACTTTAATACTTTGGCACCTTGCTGCTGTTTTTATTCTTTTAACCCAGCCTGTTGGGAAGATGGTGTTAATGAAACATGCCTGCTGTTTTCTCCATGAAAATATTTTAATAGAGGTCCGTTGTTATTTCTCTACTCTTGGAAGCATTTTGACTTGAGGGTGGGGGATAAATTCCTCCTAGTCTTGCCGTGAAGGGGGTCTGAAGACTCTTGCCACTGCAGGCCTTTTTGCTGGGGGGGGGGCAGGAATAAAGGGCTCCTCCTACTTTGGAGGAACTGGATAGAGGATGATGGAGGAACTGAAGACTTTGGAAGTAGTTACAGCCCAGTTTCTGCAGTTCTTTTAGGCGAGGTGATGAGAGTGTTTTGGAGACTTTGCCTTTTCCAAGGCAAGCCTACCTGCACCCTCCAAAGTACTTTGTATGCTTTAAATGTTTTTTTACTTTGGGTTGGATTGAAACATTTTCCCCAGGCTTAAAAAAAAAAAAAAAAAGTTGATCGCATCCACATTACTATAGAGGTTTCCACCTTTTGCAAATGTGGTTTGGGAACATTTAAGATCCTTCTAATGCGCTACATTAGCAGTTTCTTCTTTGCCACCATCAGGAATCACGAGGGCCCATACTAATAAGTTAGCAGAGCCCTGACCCAGCTATTTGACCCAGAAGTCACCTGGGCAGAGGGCCTTGGCAATAATGGGGAGTGGACAGGGTTTGGGTGTATTGTTGCTATGTCTTAGAAATAATGGGTATAGACAACAACCAAGATCTAAAGGTGTCTGAGTGCACCTGTCCACTCTTACTCCAGCCCAACCCTGCAACTAGTTAGCCAAGGCCATTCACCCAATTGTGCGTCCTGCCCTGGCTGCTTCTGAAAATTCTTCTATGCATTTCACTATTGGGGTCAGGTGACCACGATAAGGGAAGACTTCTGGGTGAATCGACATATCTGAATGGGCACAGATAAGACGGATCAGGGGTGTCGCCAGATGTGGAATTATTTTAAATACCTTATTAGAATGGAGAGAATACTTTATTGATGGCTCACACAAATATGCTGATATCAAAAAACGTTCACTTTATTATTACATCATTAAAAACAGACATTGAATTAAAAAACATATTGTATATAATGATATATATTGTATATAATGATTCCGTCAGTACCCGGGTACATAGGCTATTGTAATTGTTTAGGATTTAAAAACCATTGGTCATTTTGTATGTTTTTTTAATCAATGTCTGTTTTTAATAATGTAATAATAAAATATACTTGTGTGAGCCCTCAATACGAGATTGTCTTTGTTTTAATAAGGTTCTTTGCATGTATTTGTCATTTTTGATACCTGGGGGAGCTTCCACTGTATTTACAGTGTTATCAAGTTACTGTATTATATAATCACTTCACCCTTTAGCGGTAATATGTATATTTCTTCAGTAGAGCAATTATGTTAGCCATTCTACTTAGTTAGCTGGCAGGACTCACCGCTCAGGAAGTCCAGGTGGGTGTCGACTAATAACCAGGATCTGATAATACACAAAAAATATGGGACACTTAATCACCTGACCCACAAGTGCATAGGGTTGCCACTTTTTCTTGAAAAAATATCGGCCTTCCTATATTTTTATGCATTTGCCCTAACAATGACATTGGGATCAAGCGACATTTTTACCGGCCAGGCCGGTAAAATACCGGGCAGGTGGCAACCCTATGAGTGCACCCCCTAGGACCAGACAATTACCATTCAGGTCACTGGGAGTGCTTTCATTTTGGTGCCCACCTGGCAAGCCAAAAAATAAACAGGCAGCAAAACTCAGCCAATTACCCCATGTGCTATTACCTTTATCCAATTAGAAGAAGGATGCTTCATGCTGTATTTATTAGACTGGCACCCTATTAACTAACACAAACTGCAAGTCTGTTAGGGCCAAGTTGAGCCACAGGAGGCAGTGTGGTTGTAACCAATATTAATGACTACCCACACCCTTGTCTGTGTTCCCTGCTAACCACCTGTGATCCAGCTACAGGCAATAGCCAAATGAAGGCTATTTTTAATTACTTATATTAGATATAGCCAAATGAAGGGCCTATTTAAGCACAACTCCCCCATGTCCTGGTGCTGGACTGTGTTTACCTTGATGCCTACCCTGACCCTGTGCTTGAACTTTGGACTGCTTTCTTCCAGTTCCTTACACATTTCTGCAGAGGTCTGTGTTTTTCAGTTTCTCTCTATGAAACCTGAATATATTTAGTAGCAGTTACTCAGCACATCAGCTAACAGGGTAATTCTAACAAAGCCTTTTTGTGCAAAGGGTTAATCATGAGCGCTTTAAGATTTTGCCATGGCAGTACAGAAATGAATCAAAGAAGGATTATTGTGAGCAATGGGGGGTTCCAGAAACGCTGCCTAAAATCCCACAATGTTGCGTTTCCGCTGGAGGATCAATACCACAATCAGTACTTTGTACTAAGCCCCGTACAGCACACAAAGAGGCAAAATCCGAGCCTGAGCTATTTAAGTTGTGGGGACTTGTAACACCCCCCATCTCCCCCCCTCTCTGTTTTATAGATTGACTTTAAGTGCTTGCATTAAAATCAAAAAGTAAAGGGGAAAGAAATCACAAGCAGAAAAACTAATTGTTCTTTAATTAGTTTGCCAGCGTGACAGCGGCCGTGGGAGGGGGAGCCGACTGGGTTCCAAACTTCAAATCCCATTTGTATAAAGGGGATTAAGTGATATAACCCTCTCTGGGGTAAGGGATGGTGTCTAATGAAAGGGTTTGTAAGGAAGGCTCAACGGAGCTGCTATATGGACAGACAATGTGAGACAGCGCCTGGGACTGAAAGAGAAAGCTCAGCATTGTTTTACCAGAAATGGAGGCTGCAAAAGGAAGATAGGAACATAAAGTGAGCTTTTTGCCCTTGCAGGGGGTAACAGTACTGTATGTGCTTATAATATCCCCATGTGGCAAGCAGTTGTAGGATATCTCAGCAAAACCAAAATAAAGTGAAGCTTTAAATAAACCTGGTGCTTCTGCTGTGCCCATCATTCTCCAGCAAGAATCCCAAAAGGTAAATGGGGGGTTAGGTACAGCAATCAATCCAGCAGCCCAAATATGCTTAAAATAAGGCATTGGTTTAGTACCTGCTATTTAAAGAAAACCTTTGTTCTACTATAAACATTCACTTAAACTTATTGGCACTGGTGACTCTGCTCAGGCAGCCAAACATATCTACAGTGTGAATTCACATTGGTTAAAAGAGCAGCAATTATGAACTACCTTCATAGTATCCTCAAGCTAGTCCCATGTACAATAACCCCATGACACATATCAAGATATATATTGTACCTATGCCATGGATAATGCCTCCAGAAAACATGGCAGAATAAATACAGTCCTAGTTTCAAGCATAATAACCCAGAACCCCAGAACAAGACAAATTAAATGTGATGCTGGTTTTATGTCCATTGCAGTACACATGCAGGGCCAGTAGGATAAATATAGTACCAATTTCAAGAATAATACCCCAAACACATATTCAAGATAAATGTATTGCCTATGCCATGGATAATACCCCCCGGAACACATGGTTGGATACACACAGTACCTGTTCCATAGAAAATAAACACATGGCAGCATTAAGTCCACCTATTGGCTATTCCATGCAATACCTTTTGAGCATCAGTTTTCAGTGGGATTGCGGGAGTTGAAGTTTATCTATACACACTTACACAGGTAAGGGGCTAGATCCCTGAAAATAGTCTTGCAGTTGCACCACTTCCCTGACTCCATCTTGCAAGGGGCAGTGAGGGATCCTGATTGGGAAAAACGCCTGTTCTTATTACAGCCACATAGATTTGCTCATGACTCGCGGCAGCAGAGCAGTGTTTGACCGAGCTGACCGTGTTCTAGAGAAATATTGCTTGGCTCCCTGTACCCCGCCAGCCTGAGGATGCGGCCGATCAATATATGAATAGCTGAGCCATTTACTGACACAGATCAAGAAAGATAGCAGGACACATAGAATCTCTCCTCCAGAGACATGCAGCATCTCCATGAACAGCTCTTCATTAGACGTCTCTATTACTGGCATAGAGAAGTGTGTCCTACATTCTACTGGTCACTCTGACATCTATTCACGGGACTTCCTTCTTCATACATTGCTTTATTTAATATGCACTTTTTTAACTCCAAATGTGCCATAAATATACCCCAAATCTAAAAATATAAATGTTGCACATTTTACCGAGACGTATCATTTTAGATTCCCACCATAAGCAGCAGTCCTGCCCTGCTTTATGACTGAGATTCTAGATATCTGTATAACAGAGTATTCTGTCACAGTGGCACAGATAGTATCTGATACCCATTCATACCTCCCAAATGTCCCGTTTTCATAGGGACAGTCCCTCTTTTGACAGCTCAACCGGCAGTCCTTCATTTAAATGTACGGTAAAGTCGAGATTTTCTCTGCACTGAACAGCCAGAAAAAGAAACAATGTTTCTAACTTAATTGGCTTTTGACAGCCACAGCTGCAGATAAGATACCTTTGTAACAATTTTGAGGTAAGCAAATAAGTAATTGTAACAATATAAGATAACAGGTCTCTTGGGAGAAGTTAGACTCACAGCTTAAAGGGCAATTCACCTTCATTAGCAAAACGGTAATAACTGGAAAAAAAACACAGAAACATGTTCAAATTTTCATAACCTGCCAAATTTTCTAAAATGAACATGGCAATTAGGGGGTGTGGCCATAAAATGGGCGTAGTCAAAATGTGCCACACTGCGCACGCCAACTTTCTGTTTATTACCAAAATTTTGGGGCCGGTATGCCCATTGTAAGCAGCAGTCCTGCCCTGCTTTATGGCTGACATTCTAGCTATCTGTATAACAGAGCATTCTGTCACAATAGAATAGATCTAAACCCATTCAGAAAGATTGAGTTAAATTTGCAGAAACATTAAAGAGCCTTTAATTAACTGTGTGAGATAAGAAAGCTTAGCAAAGCCAAAGGAACTCAGAAAAACTCAAGTATATTCAATATACAACAGAAAACCAAAAATATAAATAAACATATTTAAAGGATAATTTGGGATTGATCAGATCCTTTTCAGAAACACCTGGAGGTGAATCTGTTGATGGGGTTAAATCCATGTCCCGCACTGTTTCTCCCATCTCTCTGCCTCCCACGGCACCACGTTAACATATTTTGTTCCTTTAATTCTTTCCTTGTCTTGTAAGTGTTTCTAGCTGAAGGCAAAGCAAATATTATCATTTCTCAGATGAATTAATCATGCTTGTTTACGAGCGGAATGGGAAAGAATTGTCCCAACCTCCCAGTTTCTGTCTCTTTTTCCATTTTCCGCACCAGAGACAGGTAAGGTCAGTCGAGGGAAATGCTAAATTTGTCTGATTTGCTTAGAGTTACAAATTATTAATACACAAGGGTTTTCTATAAAAGCAGCAATTTATTCACTAGTGTCAAATACACTTACTGATACGTTCAGTCTCTGCCTGTGTTGGTGCCAAGGGAGGGCTTAACCTCATTGGTGCCTGATGGTTACCCACAACCCTTGGGGCCCATCTGTAACCCGTCACAATGGGAATGCATTTTACATTGATGTTTTCAATTGCCTATTTACAAGATGACAAACATCCCCCATTATTTTTTTATTGCACTTTGATGACTGATAACATTTTTGATGAGTAGGATGGATTCAATGATTTTCTGTTTTTTTTAAGAAAGTTACCCAAAAATAACCCCTTCGGCCGCTCATAAAAGATTTATCCAAGTCTAGAGAATAAATGTCATTAAATTTGGTGAAAAAGGGAAATGTCTCTTTGGTGCCAGAGGCTATTGTTTCCCTGTATAGGCACCATCTCTCCCTACTATACCTGCTATCCCACAGTCACAGTCCCTTCCCAGAGACTATTATCCCCACTGCTACTATAGGCACCATCTCTCCCTACTATACCTGCTATCCCACAGCCACAGTCCCTTCCCAGAGACTGTTATCCCCACTGCTACTATAGGCACCATCTCTCCCTACTATACCTGCTATCCCACAGCCGCTATCCCTTTCCAGAGACTTTTATCCCACTGTTACTAAAGGCACCATCTCTCCCTACTATATCTGCTATTCCACATCCACAGTCCCTTCCCAGACATTATTATCCCACTGCTACTATAGGCACCATCTCTCTTCGCTAAGCCTGCAATCCAACAGACGTCCCTAAAGACTGCTCTACATCCACCAACCATCCTCTCTCCAGCACTCAATTGGATGCTCATGTATATCAGACATTACTTTACATGAGATGAAGTTGAGTTATTTCTGTCTGGTACTTGAACTTCACAGCAGTGGAAAAGCCATTTAGATGCCTCTATTGCATTGAATCCACAAGGGCTTCTAACGGTAGGGTGAAAGGTATCAGTGACTCACAGCTAATAAAAATAGAATACCTTATGGCTGATAAGAGGAGGCTGAGGGAGTCCGAGAACGAATCTTACAGAGTTCCCATGGTAGAGAGATTCACTGAAAGCCCTCTGAGAGGTTTGTCCGTGCTAAACACTTATCAAAATGTACTGTGTCTGAGAAGATAGGGAATATTCAATGGGGACAGTGAAGATGTGTGTCATTAGTTATTAGTGCAACAAAAACATTAAAATATATTGGAATCTAAAGCATGGACAGGCTATACCAAAGGCTAAAGATATTGGACTTCAGCTCCCAGCAGTTTCAACTACCTAAGGAAAGTTATGGACACACAACAAGTTATACTCTCATACTATTTTGTCTAAGGAAAACAATATGGCCCCTGTTACACATACTGTTTGTATAAATACAAATATACAGAGAAAGAAAGTTCTGAGCACACATAAGCTCTGCCTTCATATACTGTCTAAGGGAAACAATTTGACACCTCCCACCCATATGTATAAATACAAATATACAGAGAAGGGATGTTCTGGGCACACAATAAATTATACCCTCATTCTTAAGCATTTGTAAAAAAAAATATTTGGAAAAAGTAGTGCTTAAGCCAAGTTTAATGACGTCTTGAAACAAGTAGATCATTTAGCAGATAGCTCCGAGCCAGGGATGGTACACTGGTGACACAGGAAGGAGCAGAAGGTAGAACCAAATAAAAGAGAATATGAGGCATCTCTCCTTGGATGGAAATATGAGACCCTCGGAATGGACTGACCCTTGCCTGCTTATGTACAATCCATGTTCTTGGACAGTCCCAAGCTCCCTCCCTCTTGCCTACAGGCAGTAAATTGGTGCTCAGAGTCCCTGAGCTGCCATACTTCTCTGCCCGTGCCAGGCAAGGCCGGTGCAATTCCGGATAAATTGTTACAAGGAACAAATTACCGCCCGCTTGTTCTGTCTAACTGGGCCATAAAGAACAAGCCTCCCAGTGCAAATTGCTGTTGAATTGTGACTCCTTCACCTTCAGGGGACGTAATGATGTATGATATCTTGCATGAAGGCTCCTCACAGCCCATCAAGGCATTCTGTTTTAAGGCACTGCTTTTTAATGGCTTATAACATTGGTGTGGGGGGGTGACACACTTTATAATCATCTGGCGGCTGGGCTTTCCATATTCCTTCTCATGGCAGCAGCTAGGAATTAGGGGTAATGTAGATATTAACCTTCAGAACAACAAATAAGTTGCCAACAAATAGCAGTGCAGTAAATTGTATATTTGTACCCATTCCCAGTAGATCAGGAGACTGGCATTGCTTAGCGTGAATGGAGAGCTAAGATAAAGCGTTTAGGGCACACAGCACAGCAGAGAGTTTATATAACCCATCACAGTCTAGGCAGCAAATGTGTGCCACTAAGTTTCACCATAGGTCATAATAAAAATATAATGTATTAGGAAGTATCAATAAAGGTGGCACAGAAGCAAAATGCATGCCTTTAATGACCAATAATGCATCTTACTGTCCCATAATGCATGCCATGTCATGGCATCATAGGTGAGTATATTGGAGCAGAGTAGTGGGGTAGTTACAGGTCAGTGCAGAACCTTGCTAACATTACTGAGACATCACAGGGAATCAAACAATGGGCACTGATGGAATGAGACCAAATAAAGGGAAAACGAGCTCACATAGAAGCAAAATGTTGAAGTTCTCACCAAGTATTAAATGTGGCCTGAGTATACCTGCCCGAACTCTCAGCATGGGGAGCAGCAAACCATAGACCATGGACAAATGGGCAAACCAAAGGATTCCACAAAGGGTCACAAAAATATAAAGTAAAAAGCTTTATTCAAATTGCATTGAAAATCACCATCTACTGTCACCCTGCACGTTTCATGTCCCAGGGACACTTAGTCATGGCCCATTTTCCCATTCTGCCATTGTCCACTGATGGGATGAATCAAGATTTTTCCTGATCATGGAGAGAATATAGCAATGATCTGGCTATAAAACTAACCGTATGTTGATGGAACTGATGGGCTGTAAGAATGGGCTCAGCAGGTGGAACTAGAGGAGACAGAACTCTGGACATAAATTGGACTGTTTGCATTCATGAGAGATGTTGGCTTGGAACGAGCACTAAGATGTTCCCAATTAGCTGCTTGTGAGTGTGGTGCATCCGAGCCACTCTTCCATATGATTGTTTTGGAGCGAGTGTACTAAGGGCCCAGCTGTTCCAGTGCCCTCCCCAGACGTGACACTCAGTGCCTTCCAGCAGGTTTCTGTAGACATGGATCAGGTGGCAGAGCTGTTTCTGTTTTCTTTCCAGCGCTGCTATGGCTGTCGTGTTCTGGAGCGTAAAACTATTCTGCCCACGGCTTATATAGCCAAACCAAATGGCACTGTTGGTACTGCTGGCTAATACACTATGTATTCATAAGATTTCCTAAAGGGGATAGCCACACAAAAACTGTTTTTGGAGTAATGAAAATAGCAACAGTATCTGTCTTTTTTATTTGTTGCACTGGTGGTTCTGACTCTAGAAGCCAGATGCTTAACCAACTGGAAAAAAACAGACTTGTGCCCTTTTTATTAAGAGTCAGAAGAATAAATGGCAATATATTACAAAGTGGGGATAATGCCAGCACTAGACAGGAAGGCCACTGTTACCCCACTGGGTGGTACTTGCTTGTCTTTCAACAGAATGAGACTCTCGGTGGTGTGCTGTGGTGCAGCTGCAGAGAAATCAGACAGCTGAGATCTAGAGGAGTCAGGTCAGCGCCAAGCGCCCACTAACATCTCACTAATTATCCGCTCGTTGGTGACACAGGCATTATTTATCAGAGCAAACAATGCTTAACATGAGAACAACAAAGCAGCTTTCTTCTTCCCACATAAACCCCCAGCGAGTCCCTCTCTCTCTCTCATTCTCCTTCCCTTCCAGAGGACTTTTGAGGCCCTGCCGGGGGCACCCCTTGGTTTCTCATGGAGGTGGGATTTAGGGCAAAACAGCCTTTGTTGGTTAGGTGTCGGAGTCTGACATCATCTTGCCTTAATCCGTGTCGGACTGGGGGCTTCTGCCTCAGGTCCCCCCGCTGCAGCCACAAAGCCACCTCTGGACCCCCTGTCCAAGCTGCAACCCCCCCCCCCCTCCAGCCCCCCTGCACATACTTTTTCTTCTTGTGACCACCTGTTTTTTTCCTGGTGTCCCATCAGCCCAGTCGGAGCCTGGCCTTACTATATAAATTATACACTATACTAGACTTATAGCCCCTTCCCCGGATACCATCTTGCCTTACTATACACCCTGTCTGACAGCTACAGTCCCTTACCAGCAAAGAGGTAAAGATGTGGGGTGCAGTGGATTGTCTTCCCTTCCCTGTCACATACAGCCACAGTAGCCCAGAATGAGGTCATCCTTGCAGGCTCCTGAGTGACAGCTATGACCAGGCAGGCCAAATAATAAAATAAATGGCTGCAATGCTGAGCACAACTGCAGTCTCCCTGATCATGTTCAGTGCAGCAGAGAGGTGAGTTCACCTGGCAGGGTATTTAAGGAGGAGCAGAGAAATTGTCAGTATTTTAATTACGCCAAATGATTGTGTTATTAAATCTTTTCCATCCCGTAGGTAAGACAGTGGCCCTCTCCCCACTGTGCCGTATGCACATTGCGATAATGTAGGAGCCACCAAGCTGCATTTAGGAACTGACAGTACAAGTTAATGATATCTACTCTTCTATCTTCTCTATTCAAGGGGACTCAAAAACATAAACATGCACTGACCTTCCACACTCCTATCTGCCTATAGTTTATACAGTTTATAACTGGGGAGTTGCCACAGTGTTTCCCTTATGCAGTGCAATATGATAGTTTACTCTATGCCCAGAGCATTCCTTCTCTGTATATTTGTTTTTCTAGATACAAGCAGGTTAATAAATGAAGAGGTTGCAATCCTGAGTATCCTAAAGTAAAGTACACAACCCTTCGTCATGGCCCCATGGGCCAAAAGAATTAGCCCTTTGACTTCAGTACAAAGGGGCCAGTATACCGTTTTACTGTAGGATTGGCAAATATGTGCATTTTATTATACAGAACCACAGAGGAGAAAAAATTAAGGTATAGTTGCCCTTTTAACTTAATTTACATGTCTTGTAGAATTTCAAGCAAAATGATCCAGTGTCCATGAAACGTCATTTTGATGCTCAATCCAATAGTGACACATATGAGTCCCATGGGTTTAGTGTATCTCCAGGGCCCATGGTCTAAGGGAGGAGGTGACTTTTCTCTCAAACAGCCTCTAGGTCCTGAGGTGCAGCTGTTCTGCCACTATTCCAAGTGCTGCACTACGGAGCTCTGCTCTGTAGCCCCACCTTCTGCAGTGTTAGGGACCCCAAACAAGAAACTAATGTGTCTGCAGATTGAGCCTGTAGATAGACCTACTGATCTTGAGAGCAAAGACACCTCCAGGACCCCATAGTTGTCAGTATCATGTTTAAATCAAGCATTCATCTCTGTTGCTGATGAGAGCAAATTAGTCTTTTTTTGTGTGTGTGTGGCCCCAAGCAATTATTTGCTTACTTGTGTTTAGTCAGGCATGTAATGAGAGGATCTAAAACAGATAACTGAGAGGAGTGTTTACCTCACTTAGTAGCAAGAGTGAGTGCAAATACAGTCATTACAGTAATTATTCCGGCATATCCAGTGTACATGGGTATAGAAATGGGGTTGAACCTGTCCTATGGCTGCTTTTTGCTGCCTCCACCCAAACAATGTTAATGGCAATAATAAGTACAAATAAAGTGTGTGTTCTATGCCTCTGTTACATAATAGCCTAGGCTGAAAATAGACTCATGTCAGTCCAGTTCAGCCTTTTATAATAATTTAAGCATTACGTCATACTCACATGCCACTTTCCCGGGCTCTCCCCACTGAGGTTATGCAGTCCTAGGAATCTGCACTTTCAAATGTATTTCCCCTTGAGTCCATCCGTAATACGGGCAAAACCAAAGACAAGAAGGTGGTCCTCCAGGTTGCAGCATTAAAATTCAAAAAGCTTTATTGTCAAACTTTCTTTAAAAACATAGAACAGATACTATTAAGACACACACTTCCATAACCATGATGTGAACACTGTATCTGTTCTATGCTTTTAAAAGAAGTTTAACAATAATGTTTTTTGAACTTTAATACTGCAATCTGGAGGACCATCTTCTTGTCTTTGGTATAATCCCCGTTTAACCACTGATCAATCCAGAGGATGATAAAAAACCTATTGAAATCTGTGTCGGACCAGTCCCTGAATTCAGAGCTGCCATCAGTAGTCATGGGGCCCCATACTACTAAGTTAGCAGAGCCCTCCCCCAGGGAAAAGAAATTACTATGGCAAGGCATTTTCAGGAGATTCATCATCGGTGTTAGAGCAGATTTACCGTGGCTACTGTTCTTACTGTGTGCCATTGCCTTAAGGGTAATGGCACCCAGGGCAGGTGCAAGTCATGCTTAAGTCCCTGAAACAACCCACCATACGCTCCAGTAGACTGAGAGCTTCTAAGTCCTTGACCTTATTGTTGTGAGCTTTCCTCCAGCCACTAGAGGGAGTCAGTTGATCGAATAGCACGCTCATCATCTTCCTCCTGTTTTGTTTGGGGGTGTGGCTAGATGAATATGGCCATAAATGGAACTCCCTATTGCAGATGATGATTCCTAGTTTTTCTAATATTCTATATGGAGAGATACAATATGTCTATAAATGGAAAAGATATTCCTATGCACTAAGTACAATTTTTAATAAGAAGCTTAGGGTATTGTGGCACTTTAAATATTTTTTAATGTTCCTGAAAAAAATTTAAATCACTTTGCAACACTTCATAAGCCTATTTAAAGGTGAACCTCTTTTTTATGCAACAGCTGGTGGGATCACAGGTTGGACGTTGCTGGTTGAAATTCTGACAGTAGATGTGGGGAGTATCCTGGCATGGGACGTACTTACTTTTGATTAATGTGTGGCTCTACCAGGAAGAGAGCTGCCCCTTCCCTCTGGCTGTCCCTTAGCCTTTCGCTTATCAGCTTGGAGACTTCAGCAGCTATCACTTTAACTGACAGGCAGTGACAAAGTGCGAGAGCATCAGGCAGGACACATACTGTCAGCTCCCCACTGTGGGTTTGTTCAAACCTTTCACCTTCTGATGCCTTTCTCATAAATACGTACAACACTGCGTCAGGGATTAGAGAGCAACAAGCCGACATCAAAAGAAGACTTTTAGCCACTACTCAGCTGCATATATTTAATTAAGCCATTAAAGGAGCACAGATATTATATCTGATGTTTTATTGCCATGCATAATAGTGTGTAATTCTCATAATGTATCAGCCTAAAACTACCCCTAAGGGCAAAGACACACGTGGAGATACGGGGAGATTTAGTCGCCCAGTGACAAAATCACCTCTTCTTCGGGCAACTAATTTTGATTGACAGCTGATATTTTTAAATGAGTTTACAACAGCTATGAATGCTTTAATAAAAAAAAAATTGGATTTCATATTTAATTTAAGAAGGACTTTTATTATACAGATTTTTATGTCTGGGTGACAGGTCCACTTTAATAAAATTATACCTGAAACAATGTACCAGAAGGTAGCTGATTAACAGATCTGTCTTGGCTAAAGGAGAGCTTACTTCTGCATCATTGTTTAATGACTCATGAGTCACAACCAGGGGTTCTTTCAGTACCAATTATATTTGCAGCTAACACTGTAATGAGTGTATAATCAATGCTGTGTTATCTTGATACTGGTGTTGAATAGCCGTGCATAAGAAGCATCCGCCTCTGTGTCCGTACCACTGACACGTAAAGTATTTTGGATATATTTACAGGCAGCAGATGGTTGGAGAAATAGTCTTTCTTTATGGTGTGCAGTTTGGGGATTTTAGGGGAACTTTTTAAGCACTTTAGCTTAGTCCAACCTCTGTAATCGCTATGCAAAACAAGTCTAATGAAGTAAGAGCCCCACACTCTCCCTCACTCTCCCCTCCCTGATACACATAGTTTCATTTATTTGTTTGTGAACTATTTGTTTTATAGTAAATTTGTATAAAAGACATTTGCAGCAACTCACAGAATAATCAGACACTGCCCCAGGCTGGGCTAGAGGAACACTGCACAGTTCATTGAGTTTTGGAGCAATTAAAACATTCCATTCATTTCAGATCGTATCAAATTATAAATGATGATCTAAGCTTTCTTAACCATGCTTCTATGTTATAATATTCCAAGCATTCTATGATTTCCCTTTTAACATTCTAGCATTCATCTGCTTATAGCATGCCTCTGCCTCGTAATATGTTAAGCTTACTCCTGCAGACTTCTTTGTCTTATAATATGTTAAGCTTGCTCCTGCAGCCTCCTTTGTCTTATAATATGTTAAGCTTGCTCCTGTAGCCTCCTTTGTCTTATAATATGTTAAGCTTGCTCCTGCAGCCTCCTTTTGCTTACAATATTTTCTTTTTAAAATATTTTATTACATTTTTGCTTATAATATTTTAAGCTTGCTCCTGCAGTCTCCCCTTGCATTCTAATATGTTAAGCATGCTCCTGCAGCCTCCCTCTGGCTTATAATATGTAAAGCTTGCTCACTTTGCATCCCTCTGTCTTATAATAAATAAAGCTTGTTCCCACAGCCTCCTTTTTCTTATAATGTATAAAGTTTGCTCCCACAGCCTTCCTCTGCCTTATAATATATAAAGCTTGCTCCTGCAGCTTTCTTCTACCTTATAATATATAAAGCATGCTCCTGCAGCTTTCTTCTACCTTATAATATGTTATGTTCCTGCAGCCGTCCTCTGCCGTATAATGTGTAAAGTTGTCTCACTCTGTACTCTACTGCCTTATAATAATAAAGCTTGCCCCTGCAGCCTCCCTGTGTCTTATCTTATGATGTGTGCACGTCTGTCTTAAAAGGTCACACTGTGTCCCTCTGCCTGTCACAATGTTTGGATGTTACTTGAACAAAATCAATATTTGTGAGATTTTGCACAATATTTACAATAACTTTACTTGTTTGATGAGAGGTACACTTTATATTTGCCTTTTCTTTTCTGTTTACAAAACTCAAGCTGAAACCTCATGGCTCCTATTTGTATTGTAAGATATCTGTTATTATATCACATCCCCTCTTTCTCATTAAAGGCACTTGTATGGCTTCTCCTATCAGCTTGTTCTTAGATCAGCACCTCCTGTCGTGCCCTGGCTGCCATCTCTATGTCAGGAGATCTTGCCCTTTCTATAAACAACTCATCACAGCCTCTCTGTATTCATTTCCTCACTCCCCTTTCTCTCACCTCATCTCCCTCCTGAAAATATTTGCATTTTAAAGATCCCAAGCTATCATTGGTAAAATGTCAACACTACAGCGACCCAGCCAATTGCAAGGACATCAAGAGCCTGTCTCTCTTATTCTTGCTCTGATAACTCTAACCTACTGACTCCGTAGCTCAACCTGCATCTATCCTCTGCCTTCCTTTTCTCATGTGCCAATGCTGTAGTGTAGAATACTTTTTTAAAGGGGTTGTACATTCGAAAATAACATTTTTCCTAATTAAAGAGATTCATTCTAAGCAACTTTCCAATGTTGCCCTTTAAGCCTTTTCATCTATTTTGTTGCATATTAGTAAACAAGAAACAGTGTCTATCTGCTTTTATTATCTGTTATTATTATCCCTTAGTTATATACATCAGTTCTCAAAATGCACTGATAAAGGGGAGACTGGGTGATACAAACATTGAGTAGTCAATTGTATGAACCAAACCAGAATACATTATCCAAGAATTTCAAGGTGCTGCCTTTATCAACAAGCTGAACAATTACTAGAGCAGAGGTGCAGGTGCACTGGGGAGTCCAGCATTTTATAGGGCCCATTCAGTTTTAAACAAAAAGATATTTTTTTTCTAGTAATTTTATTGCTATTAAAGGAGACATATTGTTTGAAAAATAAGAATGTGCCAGTGCATTATGCTATTTTAAATATAGAAGGAATGCACTAACAAAGTAGTGTTTTCGGACGATTTATTGGAAATTTCTGCAAAAACCATAATAGTTCCACGCATCTGTTTCACTTCCTGCTATCTGTTCCCAGGCTATTCAGACAGCACTCAGTAGGATTGGAACCACCAGCAGCTAGGCTGACCTGATAGGGAACTGAAGCCTGCCTTTGCTTGTGTAACTTCAGTACTGTGATTGGCTATCCCCCTCCTTATGTGTTTCTGGCAGGACCATTAGGACATGCCAGCCCCTCATTGGAAACACAGACAGAGAACACAGTAGATCTAAAAGCAATAAAGTGACCATTCATAAAGATAATATTATTTTTTAGCTCAAAGTAAAACCAAAATTCATCCTATACGTTTACTTTAAAGCACTGTATCCTTTTCTCTTCTTTGCCCTGGTAGGTCTGACTTTTCCAGATTTGGACAAATGCTGAATTAAATGCAAATCCAAATTTTTCACATTTTGTATGGTTCATATTCGGTTCTGCCAGGCTCTTGGATTCAGTGGAATCCAACTGTAAAAGCCTCCAATTCGACTGAATCCTGGATTCGGTGCATCCCTACTTTTGAAATCATGTAATTGAAAGACAGCTAATGAACAGGACTGTGAAAAAGCATGCAAGGCTGACTTCTGCTACATTGATGCAAGAGCCAGAACCAGAGAAGCCAAATTAATCAAGTACTGCTTTCACTAGAAATTAAATTCATAAATACATTTTTAAAAGCAGTGAATAGTAATTCATGCATATGGGGAAGTTGCTGAGAATTACATATTCTTTCATTGGGCAACATTTTATATTGGGGTTTATGTCGCCTATAATAATGTACTGAATGGTAATTGTGGATTGTGAATACCTAGAGCTGTTCCTTAGGAGAATAGGCCGTGCCACAGCTATAGTACAGGTAATGCTAATTCACACACTGGGACTGCCACTGCCAGGCTAATGTACGGCTTTAAATCAAGATAAAGATACAGTGTGTGGCTGGGCAAGAATTTGTCTCAGTGCTAATAATTTCGCCTCTTAGATTGACCCGACCCCTGATTAAAGCTGAAAGGGCTCTGGCGGATGCCTCGTTAGCTGCAGGTTTAATTTGCAGAGGAGCTCACTCTGAAGGACGCAGGCTGCCTTTGATTGGAGAGTCAGGGACAGCTCTGTTGGAGGCGCAATCAGTCGCTGCTTTCCTTCCCTCTTTTGATAATCACAAGGAATATGAAGGGACCTGGCCTATTTGCACCTGTGAGGGTAGGCTTAACTCTTAAACTGCTGAACAGAAAGATAATACCTGCACAGGGGTTTACTACAGCAGAAGCAGATACCCTGACTTCTAGGCGAGGGTCAAGATATATAGGAGGCTCAGTGGGGACTGACTAATAAGGCGTTTCAATATGTGTTCATTAAAGATTAGGCGGACCAAAAAATGATTTACTGTTGGGCCCATTAGCTTCTAGTTAAGATAATGATGGAGACCCTTCTCCTGACGGCACATTGCTTTACCCACTGATACTATGTTGCCTTCTTGTACACACTATCCCACAGTTACTGTCCTGCCCCTGACAACATCTTGTCTTACTGTGCACATTATCCAGAGTTTTCAGACTCTTTCCCTATCTCACATTGTGTATTACCCTATAGCTATGGGCCCCTCCCAAGAACAGTAGAGGTTATCCAGATGCCGATGTTGTTTTAATCTGTGCTCTGCCTAAATTCAGAGCCTTTCATGGCACCCAAGGGAAGCAAATCTTTTCACTACAATTTAATTCATGGAGGTGATATGTTTCCCAGCCTGACAGGTTTTTGGCCCCGGACTTGTCTCCTCCCTATTTTACCCCTCCCGCTGCTCCCTCTCAATCTTTTTCTCGACTGATCCACTGTCTCCTGTGCTTTTCACAGCCCCTGCAGTTACTGCATCCTCAGCTTTTTTTTTTCTTTTTCTCTCTCCTGCTTCTCTCCAGGTACAAGCCCCATACTCACCTGCAACTATGTGGCTCCCATATCTGTGTAGGTTTCTTTTCCAGACCCCAAAAACATACAGGCAGGTTAATTGGCTTTTGTTAAGGCTGACCATAATGTTTAAATGTGATAGGGACAGAAGAGGAAGTCAAATAATTCAAAAACTATAAAATAGAAAAATGAAGACCACTAAAAAAGTTACTATTCTATATGAATACTAAAAGTTAACCACCTTAAGAGACCAGAGAAAAATATGTTTCAAGAGACCAGCAATGCAGAAAGGGGCAGACAGGAATTGCTTTCGAAAGCAGTAATAGTAACAAATCAGTAACAGTTACAAATAACTGTAAAACTAGTGACAATGGGGAATGAACGAATATATTGAATATTGGGAATATTGGGAAGTTGCTGATGTAGGGGATTGGTAAATTAGTTCCCCAGTATTATTTAGCAGGCAATCCCCTAGTGTTATAGACACCTAAATGGGTCCTAAAATACAGCTAGGAGGGGGAACTGTTTCCTTATCCTGCTTTAAGCTATGCCCCTTGGTGTTCACCATAGTAACCAGTAGATGGCACTGTGGCAAAGTATAAAACCCTTGTGAGCCATGCACTCGGGGTCCATCTTGTGCTGGCTCTAGCCTGAGCAGGCAGGCAGAGCTCGAGTGGAACCTAGGCAGGTCAGGTCTAGTAAGGATAGGCTATTCACCTTAATAGGTCACTCTAGGAGTGACAGATAAACAGGATATTTAGTTGAGCATCTTGAGGCTCCTCTGAGGATTGTGAGTGGGATTTAGATCCCTGGTACTACTTGCCCAGAAATAGGTTCTAAGTGTACAGACCTAGGGTAGAGTTTCCCTTCAGGTTCCACTTAGGGAAAAGGCTGAAAGCTGGGCATACCTCCTCAAGGCTGCATACATTGCCCTCCTTCACAAGGGGGCAGATATTGACCAAAGGTGCTCTTGCGGAGTGTATGTTCAATAAATATGTTACATGGTTAAGTTATAAGAACCACTGGCGCCCAATTTTTTGCACCCTGTACCAAGTTACAGTTGCACTACACCCTGCCTCCACACCATAAGATTTTAAGGTCTCATCCGGAGTACAGTATTGGGAGTAGAGCCCATAGTCAGAGAAAGGTGCACTTGTTTTACTATAGCGCTACACTGAGAATAACACTTTTTTTCATTATGGAAAACTGTATTTTTGGGTTCACAAACCCTTTAGGAAATGAAGCATTGCAACATGAAACCTTCAAGGATTCCCCATTTTATTCATGTGCCCCCACATTTATTGTTATATAAATACATAGAAATGTTAGCAAATTCACCTTCATCTCAGAGCAAATTGATAATTAGCGAGTATATATTTTCTCTTCAAGGGATCCCAGGCTCTTAATGTTCTGTAGCGCATAGCAGCAACAAATCAAAAACATTAGCAGAAAATGTAATTAGCATTCTTATTGTCTGAATAAACTATACTTCAATTGGATTACGTGTAACAAGTATGATAATTCTGCTACTAACCTGGTTATACTCAACTTAATGCATTTTAAGCAATTAATGGAGCTGTAAGGCAATTTACAGTGGCTACTTACCATTGTAATAGCATTAAATGAAACCTGTGCATGGCAACGCATTACATACCTTATAATACACAGCTCAGTCTCTCCCTGTTATGGGGATGTTATCCTTACTGCATTCAGTTACATTGGCACAGATACTATCTGATCCCCATTGTGAGCAGCGTCCCTGCCCTCCTTTATGGCTGAGATTCTAACCATCTGTATGACAGAAAAGTCACTGATCTGATACAAATCATAAACATCAGTCCTATCCAGCAGTGCAGAAACTGTACATATACTGGTTTTATTGGCAATTACATTTACAAATGACTATTGAAATGTATGGGTGGTGTTCCTCTTTAAAACATACAATGTGTTAAAAATTGAAGGGAAATCACACACTACTAAATAGGTTATTTATTAGAGGACAATTTTCCACTGATTGGTTAATAATTGGATATATTTGGTGCCACACTCTTGCCCAGTCTCAGTGTGAGATGCATAATGAATTAGTTGCTTTAGACAGTGGTGGCTCCTTTTAAGTAAGACGAACTTGAGGATATGATTTGTGTGTCAGGCTGTGCCTTTTAGAGCAACACCAAGCCTTGGGGGGGGGGGGTCGGTACAGCTGGAGAATAGTGCCGATCTCTGAATATTGCAATTGGTTGACGTTAGGGAATCCAGATTTTTTTCTTATTGTAACATTGCTTCCCAAGCTCACTCACACTGCATTAGAGAGGAGAGTTAAAGGGTTCCACAATTCAATAATTGTCTGAATGCCGGAATTATCCAAGGATTTAGCAGTGGAATGTTTGATCAGAATAACAATATAAATGGCTGAGATATGTGTCTGATGTAAAGAATCTTTCCTTTGCTGCAGATCAGAAGAATTGTTACTGTTTACAGTTGTTTTAGGAGAGCTAGAAAAGTTATGTATAGGGTGTGGGGGTAGTGGGTATAGTAGGGCACGGGATTTGTTAAATGTTATAGAGATAGCTTCTCAGCCATAAAGCAGGGCAGGACTGCTGCTTACCATGGGTATCAGATAGGATCTGTGACACTTTGACAGAATGCTCTGTTATACAGATAGCTAGAATCTTAGTCATGAAGCAGGACAGGACTGCTGCTTACTATGGGTATGATATAGGATCCGTGCCAGTGTGACATAATGATTTGTTATACAGATAGCTAGAATCTCAGCCATCAAGCAGAACAGGACTGCTGCTTACAATGGGTATCATATAGAGGACTAAAAATTTAAGTCTGGGTGCAATAGGCAACATTAATGTCTTCCTGTAGTTCCTTTGCTGTATGCATACCCCTGCTGGAAGAAAAAGTATTTATATGTGCCAGGGGCCCACCAAATATCTTAAGCTGAGGGCCCACTTTCCAACCTATTGTGCCGCCTTTCCTCACTCAACGTCTTTATTCTCCTTGACTATTTTCTCTAAATACTATTCTTCATTTTCCCATTATTAAGCCTCTTTGTTGCCATAAAGAAATAGGGAATGACCATGAAATTGGCCAAATGGTTAGAAGCAAAATGCCCACTGACACCTGGGCCCACCGGGAGTTTTCCTGGTATCCCGGTGGGCCAGTCCTACACTGTGTACATATGTTTGTATGTATGTATGTATGTATATTTTTATTTGTATAGCGCTCCTTGAGGGCAAAGCACTGTACAGCAAAACAATAAATTAGTAGTAACAAACAAGGAGTCATTGAAATAAAAAGTAACAATAAGTACATTATTAGAAATACAATTCACATAAATATAAAATATAATTACAATACAGATTAAGTGCTCAGTGTCAAGGAAATAAAAGGCTGGAGGACCCTACCCCGTAGAGCTTACAGTCTAAATGGGACACAGTTCAGAGGCGTATTAAGGTGCTGCAGGTTTCAGTTTATTGCACTGTTATATAAGTGGCAGTTCCCAGTTCAGGTGTTATCCAAGTGTTTCCAGAGGTAGTCTTTGAGTTTCGTTTTAAAAACACTGAAGGAGGATTCTCTCCTGAGAGATTCAGGAATGGCATTCCAAATATAAGGAGTCGCAAGAGAGAAGGGTTTGATACGGGAAACAGCAGTAGAAGTGGGGGTACAACCAAGCGGGTGCTCTGAGAAGAGCGGAGGTTTCGGCCAGGAACATATAGTTAGGTGCAGAGGAATGAAGGGCTTTGAAGGTTATGAAGAGGAGTTTATAAGTTATTCTTTGTTTTATAGGAAGCCATGATAAGGACTTCAGCAGCGGAGGGGCCTGTACCCTTTTGGATGAGAGGAGGATAATTCTGGCAGCAGTGTTTAATACAGACTGTAGAGGGGAGAGATGGGAGTTATGGAGGCCAGTTAGTAGAAGGTTACAGTAATCTAGTCTGGATAGGATGAGAGCACGCATGAGCGTCTTGGCCATAGCCGGTGAAAGGAAGGGATGGACTTTGGCAATATTGCGTAAGAAAGTGACAGGTTTTGACAGTGGTGTTAATATGATCAGTGAAGGAGAGAGAGGAGTCAAAGATTACCCCCAGACAGCGAGCTGAGTTGACAGGATTAATGAGCATGCCATCAATAGAGATAGTAAATAGGGGAGTAGGACCAGGCTTAGATGGAAAGATGATTCGTTCAGTTTTTGTTGAGTTTGTGGTGGCGCTGGTTCATCTAATTTGAGATAGCTAGGAGTTAGAGTTTAGGGATGTAGCGAACTGCCGATTTGGTGTTCGCGAACGCCGTTCGCGAACACCGGCAAAAAATGCGAACGTTCGCGAACTTCGAACACCCGCTAAAATCGTTCGATTCGAACGTTCGAAGGATTTTTCATTCGAATCGAACGTTCGAAGGATTTTAATCGTTCGATCGAAGGATTTTCATTCGAATCGAACGTTCGAAGGATTTTAATCGTTCGAACGAATGGAAATCGTTCGAACGAATGGAAATCGTTCGAACGAATGGAAATCGTTCGAACGAATGGAAATCGTTCGATTTTAGCGGTCGAATGGTCGAACGATTTGTATTCGAATCGAACGCGAACTCAAAATGTGAACGTTCCCAAACGTTCGCGAACATTAGGCGGACGCGAACGGTCGAAGTTCGCGCGAACAAGTTCGCCGGCGAACAGTTCGCTACATCCCTATTAGAGTTAGAGATTTGAGCCTCTGTTTCAGGTTTTAATGAAGGGGTGGATAAATATATTTGGGTATCCTCAGCATACAGATGATAAATAAAGCCAAATTAAGGGAGAACAACAGCGGACCAAGTACAGAGCCTTGCGGCACCCCCACATTAAGTGGAACTGGAGATGAGGTTTTGTTATCATAGGAGACAGTGAATGATCAGTTAGAAAGGTAAGAAGAGAGCCAATATGCAGCCTGGTTACAGATGCTAAGCAAATAAAGAATCTGCATCAGGAGAGAGTGATCAACTGTATCAAATGCAGATGATAGGTCAAGGAGGAGAAGGATAGAGAAGTGACCTTTGGCTTTGGCAACCTGAAGATCGTTTGTAACTCTGCACAAAGCAGTCTCAGTAGAGTGACCAGGCTGGAAACCAGATTGCAGAAGGTCCAGCAGATCATGGGTGTGTAGAAAGTAAGAAATACGGGAGAACACAATACGCTCTAGGAGTTTAGAGGCAAGTTGTAGAATTGAGAAAGGCCGTGGGTCGGCCGAAACGTCAGACCGTGTTTTAAAAATAAAACTTAAATTTTAATTAGTAAGACCTGTGAGCAGGCCCAGACTGGGTTCTGGCAAATGCCAGAGGGGCTGCTGTATGGTTCCATAGAAAGTTACCATATAGTGGGCTGGTACGGGGCTGTTTGGGCCTCTTTGTACTTGGAATGGCAGGGCCTATTTTGACTATTTTAGGTAAGGCAGTCTTTAAACTTAATGTTTTTGGATTTTGCAAAAAGAGGGCATTGTTTTATTTGCCCCAACCTTACAGATATGGCCAGACAATACTTACAAAAGTGGATTATATGCAGGTGGAGAATCTGCTGCCCTGCTGCTCCCCTTGTATTTCGGCGCAAAATGCGGTTCGGAGCAGAAATCCGCCATGTCTGCCTGCACCTGAGCAGAAACAATGCTTCCGGGTGCAGGCAGAGCAGGAGCTGAAGAGCAGCAGGGCAATGAGATCCAACATTGTCTGGCATTAGCCTAAACCCACCTAAACCCGCCTATGCTAAAGGGGTGACACCCACCTTTTCTTATGTTACCAGTGGTTAGTAAACCACATACTCTGTGTTACTCAAGGGCCACAATGTCTATTTAATCTTTCTCTGCTCCTCAAATAGATTTCAGCTCATTATCATGTCAGTTAACAGCACAAGGCTTCCATTGGCAGAATGGCACAGCTGGGCTGCATCTCTACCCATCAGAATGCCATCATGGTGCCCACAGGCACGTGCACTGTGATGAGTGATGAGGGTTAAAGGTTAAAGGAAGCCACTCTCTATGCATGTTCTACAGATTGTGAATTATTCCCCAGCTTCCCATGGATCACACTCCTGACAGGAGCAGCGGCTAAATATTCTGCAGTGCTGGAAATCCGTGCCAAACGAGAGACGAGAGACTGAGACAGAGGGAGGGGCAGAAAGAGAGACAATGGGTAAAAAAAAATATTAAGATGGGTATGGGCATAAGATGGTGGGTGAAAAGGCAGACAGAATGAAGGGGACATAAACCCATTCCCTATTCTAAGCACTTTTGCAATTTACATTCATTATTATCTCCTTTAAATTTCTTAAACTCAGAATTTTTGAGATTTTTGTCCAAAACCCACAAAATTGTTAGATTATTGCACAAAACCCAGCGCAGAGCAGGATATCTTCTCCCGTTGACTTATATACAAACTAGGCAGAATTTAGACTTTTTCCATCCTCAGAGTATAATAAATGCCAAAAATTTTGACTTTTTGTTTTCACAAAAAAATTATATTTTATAGTAAGAAAAAAAAATTCTCAAGTTTTTGGCATTCGGACTTTAATAAATAACGCCCTTATTGTCTCAGTTAATTCTGATAAGATTATGTGACACCTGCAGAACTGCATGAACTTTTCGCTTCATCTAGTACCAAATTTTCTAACGTCTGCTATTCCATTCGATGATCAATAAAACAGTTTAAACAAAATAAAAAAACATGAATCCTGGAAAAAAATGTATGTTAATTGTAAAAGTGCTCAAAAGAGCATTTTAAACTGTATCTTTAAGTAAGTACCGTATATACTCGCGTATAAGCCGAGTTTTTCAGCACCCAAAATGTGCTGAAAAACTCAACCTCGGCTTATACGCGGGTCATACCGTAGATACGCTCCTTCCGCGGCCCCAGCAGGACTGTCTGTGACTGACTGTCACGATCGCCGCCCGGAGCAGGTCCAGGAGCTCCGGGCGGCCACGTGGGTAGCGGCGCCGGCTTATACACGGGTCGGCTTATACACGAGTATATACGGTATGTGTCCTGCTTTAAGTTTATACAACTCTTGAGCACTGGAGCATCAAAAGACGCCTCCTAAATTAGTAACTTAAGTTCTAGTAGTAAATGACACAGGACAGCAGGGGGTGCTCCTGTTTTAGTGGCGTAAAACTGCTTATATCATAAAACCTAAAAGCCTAAATATTAAAAAAACAATTATAGAGGTCTACATATCTCAGATTTTTGCCCAGAAATATGTACTCCCCCCTTC
This sequence comes from Xenopus laevis, assembly GCF_017654675.1. Taxonomy (NCBI): domain Eukaryota; kingdom Metazoa; phylum Chordata; class Amphibia; order Anura; family Pipidae; genus Xenopus; species Xenopus laevis. Next base: position 62,526,291 of record NC_054387.1, read on the forward strand.
CCAGAAATGGTTTTGATGAATCAGCTACTGCATACATCTCATGTGGCATGCACAAATTACAGAGCGTGCAAACTGTTTGTGCACATAATTAACTTCATGAAAAAATGAGCAGGAAATGCACAGGAAAATCCACATGCCAGTTAATCTGTAGTATCATGCATGCAAGTATTTATATATATTTATTTATTTATTTTTGTATATTGGCTCTTAATTAAAGCCCCTGGAGGAATCAAAATCTCTATTACTTTGTAAAAACTGCTGATGCCTAAAGGCTTTGTACTTGTTCCACAGGATAATTTAAACTTATTCTAATGATCCAAAAGGAAAGGATGTATGTTTTAAAGGAACAGTAATCTTTGTAGAGGGATTAAAAAAGAAGTAAAGCTAATATTATGGGGCTTTACATTGCCTTTAAATTCCCACTCTGTGCTCATATTTTCCTACACCTGCATTAGGAATAGAAGCATACACCCCTATTGCAATAATTTTAACTCTATCTGTAATAGTTATGAGAAACCAAAGGGGTATTCCCTGATTCCCTATTTTCCTGGAACATTCTATTGGTGGACTCAGTGTCGGACTGGGACACCAGGGGCCCACCAAAAACCCTTAGACCAGGGGCCCACCCAAAAACCTTTAGACCAGGGGCCCACTCTAAGTATTATTTTCTTCCTCTCCTCACTCGACCTCTATTCTCCTATTCTCTTTCCTTTACATGCTATAACCTGTTATTCCAACTATTTAGCATCTTTATTCTCATAGAAATAGACAATGACCATGAAATAGGCCAAATGTTTAGAAGCAGGAGGGCCCACTAACACCTGGGCCCACCGGGAGTTTTCCTGGTATCCCGGTGGGCCAGTCCGACACTGGGTGCCCTGTTCAGCCCCAAATGCTGCCAAACTCCCCCCTTTGGATTTTTAAACCAGACTCCTTGTTGAATCAGTCATAGAAAAAGCTTGGAGAAAACAAATCAAAGCGTAAATAAGTGTACATGTAAGTACTTATAAATGAAAATGTTTTAAAGTCATACAATTCCAAGTTAATGCCCGTATCAGACCATTTTGCCCAGTGTTGATGGTTGATAAGGAGCCCATTCATTTTGGAGGTTGCTCCTAACATTTCCAGGGTAAAATACTGGTGTATGGATAACATCTAATGTTCCAGAATGACAGCTTTAGCATTGCTCCCTCCCAATAACTGAGCTCAATTCCCCTCTGCCAATCAATCACAGGTATCATTACACGCTAAAACCTTATCTGAACTGTATCTCCGGCAGCTGGAGCACACGCTAACAGGGGAGGAAATAAATCTAGCGACCTTCCTAATCTCATTTTCTTTATGCTCACATTTGTTTCCCAGCCCTGAAAACGGCCTCAAGAACTTACAATCTATTTTTATTAATTTCTAATGAGCAGGGGAACACGATGCACAAAGTTAAGATTTGAAAGAGACTCCCAGTGCTTAACCTGGATTTTGAATCCCTATCTCTGCTTTAAAAACATAAACCTTACTGTGCATTGGGGCAAATATATCACTGTCACTACTTAAAGGGACATCATAAAATTAAAGTGCTGTAAAGTAATACAAATATAATGCAGTATTGACCTGCACTGGTAAAACTGCTATGTTTGCTTCAGAAACACTACTATTGTTTATATAAATAAGCTGCTGTGTAGCAATTGGGTAAGCCATTCAAAGGAGAAAAGGCTCAGGTTACACAGCAGATAGCAGATAAGCTCTGTAGAACATAATGTTGTTATCTGTTATCTACTATTTAACCTGTGCCATATAGTCTTTTTTCAATTTACGCCATTGCTACACAACAGATTGTTTATATGAACTATAGTAGTGTTTCTGAAGCAAAACACATCCGTTTTACCAGTGCATGGCAACAGTACATGATATTTTCATTACTTTAAAACACTTGAATTTTTTGGTGTTACTGTTCCTTTGAAAGCCCACAGTATGGATGTGTGTACATACAGTTTATGTGTGTGTAGGTACAACTTTCCAGTGCTGTACAATTCTACAGTATAGAAAAGGACACACAGGGAAGACAAACAGAGTTTGTCGTTACTTGCCGCAAGCTATGCACTCAGTAAATGCAAAGAAGATCAGTTACCCTTTATCTGAAAGCCTTATCGGCAGTTGCTGCACTGCTGTCCAGGGAGGTCCTTTTTCCTAATTCAGTTATAAGAGACACTGAGTAAAGATGTGTTAAAACTAAAATGCACTCTAAAGGTGGCCATACACGGATAGATCCGCTCGTTTGGCGATGTCGCCAAACGAGCGGATCTCCCTCCGATATGCCCACCTTGAGGTGGGCAATATCGGGCTGATCCGATCGTGGGCCCTAGGGCCCAACGATCGGATCCTAGCGTTCACCAAACGGGCGGTCGGATCGCGGGACCGCATCAACGAACAGATGCGGCCGCGATCCGACGGGATTTTTAATCCCATCCGATCGAGATCTGGCCGACTTTCGGCCAGATCTCGATCGGGGAAGCCCGTCGGGGGCCCCCATACACGGGCCAATAAGCTGCCGACACGGTCTGTCGGCAGCTTTTATCGGCCCGTGTATGGCCACCTTTAGTGACTTCTATGTAAGTGAGTCCAGAGACAAATGAGTAGGTTCTGCTGATAGGCGGATTGTTGCTAATATACTATAAATCTTATTCCTTATAGAGTTCAATCTTTAACACCCTGGACGTCATATTTCTGTTGGAATCAGGTGTAACACCCCTGCACCAACAGCCTACTAGGACAATCCCTATAGATATCAGGCATACCCTGACCCTAGGCAACCTAGTCCTAAATTTGTTTGGTGCGACACCCCTACACTTTCACTCTGGGCAGCCAAATCCTATTGATATCAGGCTCTGCAGCCTAGCTCTATAGGTATCAAAGATATATCATATATATACTCTGTGCAGTCTAGCCCTATAGCTTTCAGGTGCTGCAGTCTAGTCCTATAGCTATCAGGTGCTGCAGTCTATTGCTATAGCTATCAGGTGCTGCAGTCTAGTCCTATAGCTATCAGGTGCTGCAGTCTAATCCTATAGCTATCAGGTGCTGCAGTCTAGTCCTATAGCTATCAGGTGCTGCAGTCTAGTCCTATAGCTATCAGGTGCTGCAGTCTATTGCTATAGCTATCAGGTGCTGCAGTCTAGTCCTATGGCTATCAGGTGCTACACCAATACTCTGGGCTGCCTAGTCCTATGGATATCAGGTGCTAAACCCCCACACCAACAGCCACATAATTAGGCACCCGTTTCTGTTTTCTGTGGTTTGATTAGTCTCAAGCCCATTGTGGGTCCTGTTCTATTTCCAAATTTACATTTGTTTCCTATTAGTTTGTTACTTAGACAACCTCATATTTGTGACAATGTTTTTCCTTGTTAGTCACTAGTAAAGAAGTATCCCCAGAACAAGTTTTGTTTTCATGCTAATAAATCTCTCACATCTTCAGAATTTAGTATTTTTGTGCCAACCTGTCTCTGTCTGTTATGGGGCTCAGTTGTTTCCAGTTAAGCCACCAAGTAGCCATATCCCTTATACCAGCAAATTCCTTGGCAGTGCCCTGTGTAAGGCTAGTAAAGAGAGAGGATTGCTGTGATGGAAAGCTAAATGCAGAAATGAAATTACTAGCGAGTGGCAGAGATTTCTCTTCTACCTGACATTACGGGGGAATGTTGTTCAATATGAGGAGGCCGATGCACGGGTCCCCAGCAGGATCCTCACATTGTCATGCAGATTGTGATGTGCTCAGGACAAGAACTTCTCAAGGGCAACGGGTTAATGAAAATGGGAGCCAAGCTGGCAGATAGGCAGGGAGGGAGAGAGGTTAAGGGTTTGCTGTCAGCCAGGGGGAGAAGCTCATAAGGAGCTGTTATATACACACTGCAGCCTTGTCTATCACACCCTGCGTCCTGCCTGTCCTCAGGCTGCTCATCTGCTACCCCTGCTGTCTCCTGTTATGTTCATGTTAAAGGGAAGAGATGGACATCATTCTGTTCAACAGATTTCAAATTGTCTTTAGAGGGGTAGTAAGAAGGGCCAACTGTCCTGAGCAACACCCACAGAATCCTAGGGTTTGAATATAAAGTGTTGGTTCGCAGGGCACAATGTAACTGGAACTATTATTGTCAGTGCTTCACAATTAAGGTGGCCATACATGGGCAGATTAAAGCTTCCAGTGTGTGGGGGCATCCAATGGTTCTCCCCGATCGATACCTAACCAAAAATCAGCCTGATATGGATCAGGCAGGTTTTGAGGACCACATTGGATGGTTGATGATGTCCTACAATCTATCAGTGCCCACTTCCTTCATTTAATCCAATCATTTGGCCCTATGGCGGAACGTTCAGATTAACCCGATATAACTCTGTCATTGGTGGGAATATGGGTGAAAGATCTGCTCGTTGGCGACCTTGCCAAACAAGCACATCTTATTGTGTATGGCCACTTTTAGTCATGGGCAATGGTTATATAATCTGTGAGCACAGACAGAAGGGCACAATACAGAGGGAAGGTTGTTAAAAAGCCCAGTCCAGTAATGGAAGGGTTGGATTCAGCACACAAGCAGAAAGGGAATGACCTGGATAATGTTTGAAAGTACAGCTAGCTTGTTTTCACTTAACCACTGGGGTTCTAGTAGGAATATAAACTGATTTAAGTCTACTGTTCTTATAAATAAGGTTGAGGTCTCTCCTACCCCACATGCATTTTGACTGTTTAGGGGGAGACATAAAATTAGCCTCTGGGGCATAACTATTGTGCCTGTTATTGTTCTCTTCTGCTGAAAAGGAATTATCAGTCTTTCCCCACTGAAGAAATCGCTCCTTGTATATGCTAGAGCTTCTCTCTGCCACCAATAGAACCTCCTCTCTGTTGATTTTCTATTCATTCCGAGAAATGGGAAAGGGGGACGAGTGAGATAACATTGTGATTCCTCTTTACCCCTGTGGCTCCATTTTCTTCATTAATTAGCCCAAATCTGGGGCTGAAATGAATCAGTTAATAGTTTCCATGCATGAAGGTTAATAGTTTCCATGCAAGAAGGCCAGTTAGCCAATATATCCAGTTGTAATCATTCAGTGCGGAGCACTGGGCGCTTCTGAAGCGTTTTTTTTATAACTGTTGAATAAAAACCCCAAAATTGTCTCCTATAAGAATTGTACCAAAACTTTAGTGTACGCACTTCTAATATGAGACTCACCCAAGAACACATTTGAGCAACAACTAAAGTTCCCAAGGATGACACTACTGATTTATGTAGGGAATGTATTCTGCTGATTGGCATCCCGGAATTCTGTATTGTTGAGACACCCCCTTTTAAACTCAGAAATAGAGTCAAACCAAATAGTACTGGTACCCAAGGTAAGAACATCAGTCACTTGCTCCCTTTTGTCTTAATGACATTCTTTTAAGTAAAAGAATGTCATTAAGTACAGTCGACATCTGGGCCCTGCCCTTACTGTCTCCCATAGGCCAGGCGGTAAGGACATGATTGCTGTGCTTTCTGATACTGCTTCTTGCACTGAATACCAGATTTTTAACCTGTGCTTGCTCCAGAGAACAACAGACCCCGGGGTGCAAGTGCTCATTAGATGACCTCCAAGGGGGATGCTTTTCACTCATTAGAGCCATAGCACTTGCATCTTGGGTTAAGTAAATGGCCCCTAAAGAGCACTGACACCTGGTGCCAGATGTGCAGTAGCGAGGTGCAAGTCAGTTAGTAGGGGAATTTCTTTTTGCAGTATACTTTGTGCACATATCTATCTATATCTGAATATCTATACATATATATATATATATATATATATATATATATATATATATATATATATATATATATTGCAGTTATATTGAGCTGTGGAAGACAGCATATCTTCTTCTCTCTGCCCGCTTACAACTGCAGGTAGAGAAAAGCAGAGCCAACACTCTGTGTGACCAAGGACAGCCTATGAAATATGAGGAGGATATTGCTGCCTGATTGGAGAAAGGAGAAATTGGAGAAATCAGGTCATAAACACCAGTGCTAGGAATTCCAGCCATTAAAGAATATGGAAGGTGATAGGGAAGTGATTTGGGGAGTGTTGCTTTATGCCAAAAAGACAGAAGCAAGCAAAACACCTCATGGTGCTCTCATGTGCCACAGACCCAAGTGCTAATTAGCTGTACAGACTGTGCATTTTGTGTGCCCGATGATACCAGTGTGTGTGATTGTGTATCTGTGCTAGTGCTGTATGATTGTGTTGGTACTGTATCTCTCTAATGCAAAGCTTTGGCTGGGGCTGTGCACACGCGGCAGAGAGAGCAGATAAAGTAGCGCCGTTGGTTCAGTGGATTAATCCTCTGCGTTTAATCGTCTGGGACAAGGCAGCTTATCTCACAGCTCCAAATGCTGCCTCCGGGGATGGCACTGCTGCGTCCCCACATAACCAGGTGCACAGGCATGTATATAAACATCTACTTACAGATAACAGCGTATTTGTGCACAGAAATATAGGCAGGGAATAGATAGGGTGCAGAGCCAGGGAGCAGGCTCAGCCAGATTGAGTGAGGCCAGCAATCAAATCCTATTCAGTTCCTATGCACCAAGCAAACAGATCAGGGAAAGAAAGAAATCAGATGGCACAAACCATTCCTAGCAAGCAGCACAGACTTATACATGGGAGTGAATTTGCAACCGCACAGTATTATCTTCAGAGCCAGCATCAGAAATCTTGGGATCTCATACAAACAAAGGTTTAGTGTGTATATGGCAAGATGCAATCAGGCAAAGGGGCTATAACCCAGCAATGCAACAAATGCCTAGAATGGTCAAAATCAGCCAAATTGCTCATGGCAGGCACCTTTACACAGGAGCTAGGGCTTGTTGGGCCCAGAGGATGCTGACAGTGTTCCATGCTGAACTGGCAGCAGGACATATCAGGAGATTTGGGTGATTTTTCCCCACGGCTGTGCTGCCCTGTGTGCCAATGTGATGTATCTGCAAGATTTAAATAAATGAAGGTTGGGTTTTATGCTGCCTGATAGCATCTTGCAGCTCAGCGCTGGGTATGGATTTCTCTCCTGCTCAGTCCTGGGGACAATCTATCAATGTGAGGAAGGCGAGTGCGAGTGACAGGCAAAGGGATAACAGAGCAGTGGAACAAGTCAGGGCTGAGGACAGATATTGTTAGATTAAAGACACAATAACTAGGGATACGGCAGCACTGCAACTGGGGCACAGAGAATTAGATGGCAATTGGCATGTCTACTCTGCCCATTTCTGACACTGCTGCAATTAACTTTCCATGTTTCTCTGCACAGATTATATTAAAGGGATACTGTCATGGGGAAAAAAAACATTTTCAAAATGAATCGGTTAATAGTGCTGCTCCAGCAGATTTTTTTATATTCAATTTTAAAATCTGACATGGGGCTAGACATTCAATCAATTTCCCAGCTGCCCCATGTCATGTGATTTGTGCCTGCACTTTAGGAGAGAAATGCTTTCTAGCAGGCTGCTGTTTTTCCTTCTCAATGTAATAGAATGTGTCTCAGTGGGACATGGGTTTTTACTATTGAGTGCTGTTCTTAGATCTACCAGGCTGTTATCTTGTGTTAGGGAGCTGCTATCTGGTTACCTTCCCATTGTTCTTTTGTTTGGCTGCTGGGGGGAAAAGGTTACATGACTTGGGGCAGCTGGGAAATTGACAATATGTCTAGCCCAATTCAGATTTCAAAATTGAATATAAAAAAATCTGTTCGCTCTTTTGAGAAATGGATTTCAGTGCAGAATTCTGCTGGAGCAGCAGTATTAACCGATTCATTTTGACAAAAAAATTTTTCCCACGACAGTATCCCTTTTAGGATTAAAGGGCCACTGGGTCTACAGATGGATTTTATTTCCGTTTGTATTTAAATCTAAAGAAGTGAAATATACTCTTCCTTTGTTTTAATGATCTTGAATCACAGTGTTACCAATTCACCTTTCAGTTTCAGTTTTCCACAATGTTAAGCTGTCAGGGCAGGACTGCTGCTTACAATAGGTTCTGTACCACTGTGACAGAATGCCCTGTTATCCAGATAGCTAGAATCTCAGCCATAAAGCAGGACAGGACTGCTGCTTACAGTCAATTTCATACTACTGCCATGTTCAGCACTGTAAGTCACTCTAAAGCATGTAAGCATTTGAGAGGTGAGTATTTATTTGTTTTACCCAGTGGAAACAGCAGATATAAATCCAGTAGAAATATGGTGGACTCTGAATGGATTCAGTAACAAAACAGGATTGGAAGATTAAGCTGATTGCTCACAGAGTTTATTTGCTGATTGTTATGACCAAAAGACTCTGAGCTGGATTTATTTCAATTCAGATAACTCAAACTCTTCAGGATGCAGAGTGTAATTTACCAATATTCAGTATGGAGAAAAGCCTAACATTTAATGGGAATTCCACCCAAAACCTTTATTTTGCATAATGAAAGAAAATTTAAATTTTAAGGTCAGAAACAGTAGTGATCTGAATCTCACTGTCATAGCTTCCTAATGAGAATTATGAAAAATATGCTGCCTACAGGGGGACCAATAATGTAGCTACTGAGTAAGCAGAACTGCAACTGTGGGGGTGCAGGGAGAAAATGGGATGCAGTTTGGGGTGGGGGCTAAGTGTGCCAGCCTCTGCGTTGGAGGGGCCTGAAAACGATTTTGCAGGAGGGATCAGGCCCCTGTAGTTAGATCACTGAGTAGGACACTAATGGGTTAGTCTGACAGTCACCAGGTTTTCAGTCTGCGAAATGACTCTGGTTTTGACTTGAAAATGTACCTGGTTAAAGGGGGAAAGTATTTGCTTCTTGTCTTTTGTCCCTGAAATTGTACCTTGTTTTGACTCTTTTTTTCTTGGAAATTTGTCTGGTTGCATGAAAAAATCTTTGCTTTTGACCCTTTGTTCTTGGTTGTCAAGATGTATTTCAGTCCTGAAATCAAGTCTCACCAGAGTTTCTTGCCCTAATCAAGCACCCACCTGCAGATGGCATCATGGAAGTGACATCCCCAGTGCCTCTTGCCCAGTCAAACACCAACCTCCAGTGGCAGGGGATGAGGGCTAAGAATTGCACTATGTAGAGAGTAACCTGGTTTGTGAGAGACAAGAAGGAATTCCTCTTTGCAACCAAAAAGGAAGAGTTTGTGGCAGGCCAAGTAAAAAGACTCTTTTAGTACCGACTCTCTGCAACTGCCCCCGGGGAATAAGGGTGACAGGGGAGAGAGTGAGAAATAATAAAATGTTGAAAAGGGAAAATAAAGTGTAATTTGATGAATATATAGAGGCTGGAAGTGTGAAGCTATTGGGAGACAATTGGAAGGGAGGCTAAATAATACATTGGAAAGAGAGATTTACATGGTGACTGGTAATAGTTTGATTACGTTTAAAGCGTAGCTGCCAATATCCAAGGACTTTATACTGAGATGGAAATGTAGGTTGCTTAGATTTGCGGACAATAACAAATGTGTCTCAGTCACATCACTAAGTGCACAGGCTACACTGCTTTATATATGCTTCACTGGACTAGGGTGCTGGGAGTTTCCACAAGAGTTGTATTCTATGTCAGTCTCATGGCTCCTGTGATATATGTTGTATTCTATGTCAGTCTCATGGCTCCTGTTATATATGCCATATGCTATGCGCAGTCTCATGGCTCCTGTTATATATGCCATATGCTATGTGCAGTCTCATGGCTCCTGTTATATATATATAACTGGACTGCAGGTGCAGGTGGTAGGAGTCCAGCACTTTCATCATGCTTTTCCCATCACAGTACTACAACAGAGCCACGTGCGCTTTAGGATGGGGGTCAGCAAACTTGTTTATTTCCCATGAACCCTTACTCTGTACCCCCTGGCAATACAAACTGTCACTGAAATGCAGTTTCCCCCCTACTGAAATATACATTTATTTTCACGTTGAATAGTCAAGCTGACGTGCAGGTTCCCCCACCCGCTCTGCTCTATTTGTTATAATCAGGGGAATGTTGAGTTTCTGGCACATGCACATTTGTACTGTTTGTCATTCGATCTGTTAATGTCAGGAGCTCCCACCCGCTCACACACACCAATCCTGCCGTGTCACATCATTTATTACTGTCAGCAGCTCACATACATTGGGGCACAAACAAAGCCAATACTCAGCCCCGGAGCAATGCTAACGACCAGCGCGCTCTCCCATTCATCCTTATCATAATGAGCGTTCTCTCTGCACCCAGCTTGGTCTGACTCAGCAGCCTCCCTGCCATGCTCTGCACTGATCATTGGGAGATGTCCGTGGTGCTGAACTGGGAAAAAAATTTCAAAGTTAATAATTTCTTTAAGGCGACTGTATCTGCGGCTTCTGGGTCAAGAAGAACCCTGCTCAGATTGGACTCAATCAAGGCTCCTTTACAAATACAGGTGGTAATATTTCCAATAGAATGTTTGTCCTCAACAAAGCAGGTTAAACCAATTCATTGGCAGTAAGTGAAAAAGTAAGTGAGAAAGTCCTTCTCATTGTCTGGGGCCTCTCTTCTCTGACATCTGTCCATACACCCTTCAAAACTATAAATACTATCCCCACGGTTTATGACTTGCCTCACCCACCCCTGTGTTTACCTCTTCTGTGCAATGGAAGGGGCAATGGGAGTGCACAAAGTGAAAATGCCCTTGGTGCAGTGTCCAACTGGGTATCTAGGTCCATAACCAACAAACCAACCACTTATGTGTGTGTGTGCTTATTTATGCACCCTAACCCACCCTCTCCCAACTCAGACCCTCTCAGATTTATTAGCACCCAATGAACCCATGCCTGATGTCCCTGGGGAGAGGGTGGGCATGCGTATTTAACAGGTCATGGCTGCTGGTCAAGTCAGGGCCTTTGGGCCAGAGGAGCCAATGAGGACAAGGGTTTTTTCAGATATCCAGTCTGCCCACTATGATACTGCCCTGTGCACTAGAAAAGTCAAAATTCTTGTTAATAAGTGTGGCCTTTATGGTTATAACCTTGTCTCATGGCAGGAGCAGCACTGGCTTTTTGATGGGGGCCCCAGTCTTCCTGCATTGCCAGAAGGGCCTCTCTTTTATAACCCCAGTGATCCATGTGGTACAACAGGCAGTGCAAATTATATGTGCGAATGTGGATTGTGACTCCTGCACAATAAGATATTATTATACTGCTCCGTACAATCCATTCCCATTACCTGCACTTATTACAGAGAACCAGACATACTTCTAAAAGAGACCCCCACTTTAATACACAGACACACTTTAATATACAGACAATTTCTGGTTGGGCTCTTTGTTCCTGTCTGACTCTTCACCTCTCAGAGACACACAGTGAAATAACAGGGGACAAGGGTAACTGGCTCTTTATCTGTGGCTCTGGGTGGGTTATAGGCCAGCAAGCATGTGATCACAAAGAGGGATAATAATTATAGAAGAGTAAGCCATGTCATGTCATACTCTATCAAAAGAGAGGTCAGTGGAAATTGGCTCTCTGCTACCCTAAAGGATGACCCTATTGCATGAATGGAGACAGACCGAGATGCAGGGAGCGTGAGTGCCTCCTAGGGACAATGTATGTGCATTGTAATCAATGAAAACGATCAATCATCTTTTTCATGAATTATCTCTTGACCATCTTTGCTTCAGCTTACTTATCACAATAAGTTCATAGACCTTGGTGGCTGGGAATGCTGGGAAATGTAGTTGCAAGAGTTCTGTGGTTTGAATCCCTTCAGCTATATTTCTTGACAGCAACACAAAAAATAAAATTATTCAGAAAATCTAATATTCCGACATCGCACATCCCCCCCCATATCTGTATATACAGTATTTTTATGCAGGTTTTTCTTTTCCCCTGATTGTATTTTTATTACGCTGTCTTGGATACCTTCCCTTGAGCAGAGACCGTCTCAATTTAAATTGATGGCAATACAATATGCTGCAGAACTGGGAGGGTGGGGTGATTGTGCACCGTATTTAACAATCATATATGTCTGCAAATCAGCGTTAATCCCCCTCAAGGGCCTTGATTAGAGTGCTAGCTTTTCAGCAGAGAGCAGCCAATTACAGGCCCTTCAGTAGTCTATTTCTGATTCTGCCAAATATGATATGTTGGATCTTAGCTGTTAACCTGTTTATTACTAAAAGAAACCAGGGATAAGAATTTTATCCGCCGCCCCATCCTACCCTCGACTCCACCCTCCCACCCAGCAGCCTGGGTTTTTTTTAGGATCCTGATTATTTTCAGGCTTTGAGCCAAGTGCGAAATTTGCATTTTGAATGTTCAAACTTTCTTTCTTTCAGAAATGTGATGGGAGATGGGTATTCGCCTTGGCAGGTTTCTTCCTGCTGCCTTGCCACCTTCTATTCCTTCAGGGGTACAGAAGGGCACAGATGCAAGATGTTCTGAGCCAAATCCTAAATTCAGAATGCCCCCCCCCCATCCCATTGTTGATAGCTATCGTGTGGCTTTTCTTTGCTCAGAGCTGATTCTTTCCTGTGTTTGCTTTATCTCATATAGAAAGGCTTACCGTTATTCGGTACCGCTATTTTATTCTGTGGCTGCAGAGTGTTGCAGAGTATTGCAGAGCATTGCCACTTGCCAGGAGGGACAGACAGCTGTATGAAAAATAGTGGTACTGGGATAGAAGGATCGAACTCTAATGTATTTGCATAAGCCTGCCTGCATTACTGTGATATAACATAAACCCACCCAAACCAATCAAATACTGTAGTCCTTGCTATTGCCTTATACATGATACACTTACATTCAGTAAATGGACATATATCCTCTTATCCTAGATTAAGGGTAGACATGAAACTCTCCAATCCTGTACTGATTTACCTTTTATGCCACTTTAACCTCATGCCCCCAATTAAACTCACGGTAAGGCCACCCAGTTGTGTAATTAGTGCAATATAAATGGTTGCATAAAGAAAAAAAATATATAAAAGTTAATTACTGTATGTATTCCCCCAAGACAGAAATGCACAAAATACCCCCCATTGAACCTGGCACCATGGTCAGGCATGACCTATAATGAAATGCCACTCAGGGATGTTTCCCTATATTTACTAGCATAAGCAGTTTAACCATTTCCTTGCTGTCCTTTATGACCTTACCAAGCCATGTGTTTCTAGACTCCACACAAGACAACATAGACCCTGACAGCAAGCACCATAATAGATTTTACAATCTGTGGCAGGTAAGCAGTTAACAGTATTTTGCTGGCCAAGTCTCCCTTTACGGTCTCTCAGGGTAACGTCCCTTTGTGATTTATAAAGGTGCTGGTAAATTTCATTGCCTGAGAATATTGCTTTCAGCTGCGGAAAAAAAGTGCAGGCTCAAATCACATAAGTTCAGTAAATGTCTTAAAAAAAAACAAAAGGAAATAAATGTAATTATTCGGAAATATCACATAATGCTCTTCCAGCAGCAGGGAATTATTGCCTGTCACTTGGCTTCATGTTCTGTGCAAATGTTTGTGTTAGTGAAATGTAATTTAGGTGTGGTTCCCCTTTAAGAATAAATCTTATCAAAACAGAAAGACCATGGTTTTGTCCAAAAGCCGTAATAGTTGGATATTTTAGCTGCTTTGGAGTCACCCGGCCTCAGCGTACCCTCAGTCAGTCTGGATCTGTCAGATCAACTCTGTGATCTTTGCCTGCATTAGACACATTAGTGTGATCTTTACAGGGTCACTATCAGTAATCACATGGCTTCATGCTACTAGCAAGAACCTCCCTAGGGGGTCTCAATTATTATCCCCCAGGTCACTGGAGGTAGCACCCTTTGCACCCCTATGAAAAAGAAGACAATGTACTGTATATAGGGAAGTGGCTTAGAAGAACATTTCCTTTCAGTTTTGGAATGGTGCTCCACTTTAATTGAAAGAGGACTGACTTGCTAATAAGAAAGCTAAAAAAAAAAATGGTGGTGCCCATGTATTGGCTGGGAGGTGCACGGGAGGAGGACAGATTTACACCAGCCTTTCAAAAATCATTTTTCTCTGTAAGAAGTCGCCTTGGAGTCTGAGGGAAGATATGACTGTGTATTTGCTCTCAAAACCTGAATTGTAGTTTTCACTTTCCCTATTGATTATGCAGTAAATGTAAAGCAGTCTTTAATTAACCAGATATTGGCTTGAGCTCAGCACGATGCAAGGGGAAAGGGAGCGGATTCATTGCAAAGAGCCAGAGATAAGCAAAATGTTGTCAAGGAATCCGATTCCCCTGACCTGGGGCTTTAATGTTTGCAACCCCCACAGTGATTAGGGGCAATAACATTGGTTGGCAATAGATGCCTCCATCAGTGCTTTAATGAGTGGGGTGCCTCAGCCTCCGTGACATTTAAAGTCTTTAGTGATCATGACAAAGGTGCTGAGAGCAGATAATGGGCCCTAAAAGCCTGTCGGGTCCTGCTGGGAGTCTGTGCAGACTGAACTCCTGATGCATTATGCACATGCATTGACAGAGAGAGAAGTAGCAGGGGCCCCGTGTGATCTCTGCAGGGGAAGCAGTCAGACACTGTGTTCTCTTTGTGAAGGTGAATAGGTCCTTATCAGAAGAGATTTACATCACTGAACTGGGAAATAACAAATTATGTACAGAAATTACCCAGCATAATGGGGTTATACCCTCAACTGGCAGCTAGCAGGGAGAAGGTGGGGCCCCATTTGGAGACAACAGGAGCCGGGCTAAAAAAGGGAAGAAGGGAGAGAGATAAGGGTCGTGTGATAGAGAAGGGAGGAAAAAGACTGGGATGGTGCTAAAAGCCAGAAAGAGAGATAATGGGAAGGCAAAGGAGCTGAACAGCAGAAAGAGAGAGATAGAGAGCGTGAGGATGGGCGATTAGTGCCGGGGAATACAAAGCAGGAACAAAGGGAGAGAGTAAGAACAAATGGAACAATGAGTGGGGGACAGAGAGGAAAGAGATTCACAGAAAGCCCAGGAGTACATAGACAGCCAAGCATGGAGAGAGAGAGAACAGCAGAAAGAGAGACAGAGAAAGACAGAGAGAGCAAAACAGAGAGAGAGAAGGAACAAAGTGAGATTGTAAGAACAAATGGAACAGGAAGGGTAACACAGGGGGGCAGTGGGAAAGAGATGCACAGACAGCCCAGTAAGGAGTGTGTGTGAGAGAGAGGGGGGGGGATACTGCCAGTAACTGCAATATAACTGCTTGTGCGTCTGTGCTACAATTAGGCAGGTGTCTACTTAGGATACTAAACGTGGTCTTACATGGGCCAACCTATCAGCCTATTATTATAGTTGCCGATGTAACATAGCAACTTAGGTTGAAAAAAGACACCCGTCCAGACCAGATTGACTGCTAGTTGATCGAGAGGACGACAAAAATGGATTAATTTGTGTCTGCTGGAGGAACCTAATGTTATATTAAATATCAGAGTGTTTATTTTATATATACAGTATAAATATATCTTTCTGTAGGGCAGCACACCACTTCTTTGTGTGTATCCCCGGGTGCAGGGTAAAGTCATTCCATATGCAATAAATCAGACCAGCAACCCCGGATTTCTTATTCAAGACAACTGTATTAAAATGTGCATGTACAGCCAACGTGACGTTTCGGTCCCATCAGGGACCTTTCTCAAGGCAACCATGTCTGTGTTACAATCACATATATATATATATATATACTTTAAGTGAACCAATCAGTGAGTAGTGACATCATCAACATGTGTGATTAGCATGTGTAACTAGCATAATAATACTATTAAGGTGACTTGTGCTAAAGGTTAACTAGTGCTCATTATAGCATAAAGTGAATTTGTGCTGTTTTAAATGTAAAACAGTTAAAAAGGTAAAAGATTAAAACATACAGATAGTGATGATAAATGATTCATGATGACTATTAATAACCCCATCCAGGACAGCCATCAGAAATCACAGGGCCCTATATGACAACATTTCCTGGGCCCCCTAGGCTGCGCCCACCACAAGCCCCACCTACAGGTCAGCCCTCCCCACCCCACAGGTCCGCCTACCACCACACAGTAAAAAAAACTAAAAAAAAATTGGTGGCTAGGGTTCACACATGTTAATAAAAAATAAAAAGATATTGGTGGTCAGGGCCCCCCATAAAAAAAATTGGTGGCTAGGACCCCACATGAGAAAAAAAAATGGTGGCCAGGCCCCCCCCCCCACATTATAAGAAAATTGGTGGCCAGGGCCACTTAAAAGTCATTGCCTTCCCGAAGTCAGCAGCTCTCAGAAAGATGGGGGGCCCGGCTAATCAAGTAAGTGTGTTGTGGCTGGGCCCCCCTTACCCTCGGGCCCCCTACAACTCTCCCCCCTGTCCCCCCCTGATGGCTGCCCTGACCCCATCTTATTGATGAGTTGTGAACGTGAACCCAGTTCCATTGTGCTCACTAACAATTTATCAAAACATATTATTTTCCACTTTATTCTATGAATTCTCAAAAATCTCACGTATCACCTATTACTTAATAACAAATTGCAGGTCATAATTACGGTGGAGTCCTTTTCAATTATGCTATATTATATTCCCTTAGCTCTAATGTACGGCAGTACTACTATTCTGTACTTCACTACTGATCTCCTCCAACAATGGTGGGTTGAATAAATATCATGCATCAATGAGAAAAAAACTGAAAAACAATGTTCCAAAAAACCAGTTCCTTTTCACAGAAAACAGTTCAGGGATAATGAGCTGTTAAGGCCCCTGGGGGTCACACACTTAAGTTCCTAGGTCCAGAATGCCTCCCTCTGTAATAACCTACGGTCTAGATCCCCTCCTCGTGGTAATCCTGGAATACAATCAATGGGCATACATTTAAAAGATGATGCTGGATGCTTGGCTGAAAGCCAATGTTGTGCCACTGGTTGTTTGGAAATGTCCTGTTTGGCATCTTTTTTAGTTTCCTTATTACCTTTTGGATCCAGGGCAGCTCTGATGGTAGACCGGTGCATGCTGATTCTCTCCTTTAATTGTCTAGTGGTTTTCCCACAATACAAAAACCACATGGGCATTTTATAATATATACAACATTTCGAGATGTACACGTAAGCCTGTGCTTTATCGTTTATCTCTTGCCCGTGTGTGGATAAAAAAACTGACTGCCAGTGATTAGAGAGTTACACATGACACACCCGCCACATTTAAACACCCCCAACCTCCCCATTCCGGCATGTACCCCATGTTTGTTTACCGGATCCGTTGTTGAAAGGAGTTCCTTCAGGTTACTGTTTCTCCTATGTCCAAAGCGGACCCTTTTGCGGTTAATCGATGACAGTTCTGCATCCGTTTTGATGAGGTGCCATTGCTGTAAAACAGATTTCTTTATCAATGGGGTGCGTGTGTCATATGTGGTTACATAATACAATGAGTCCTCCTCATTCCTGACTGATCTCCTTAATCCTTTTAGGACCTCCTCTAGATCCAGTGACTTAGCCCATACTTTTGTATCCCCTATTAATTTATTGGGGTATCCCCTATCCAGGAAACACTGTGCCATGTTTTCTATAGCCATATTCCTTTCCGACTCTTTGCCGGTCACCCGAACCACACTTAACATTTGTGATCGGGGTAAAGAGTTTAATAGGTGTCTAGGATGGCTACTAGTGTAATGCAATAATGTGTTCCTGTCTGTAGGTTTTTGAAAAATTTTCATTTGCAGCTGCTGTATTTAAGGATCCTTGTATAGTGTCATGTCCAGAAAATTAATACTACACAGATCTCTGTGCAATGTAAATCTGATGGTTGATGGTATTGTATTTAAAGGTGGAAGATTAGCAAATGCACTCGCACACCCTAGCCTTAGATAGAAGATAGTCCCTGGTGCACAGCAATGGCGTCCCACCTTGAATTGACGATGCAAAAGGAAATTCACTGGCACACAGGTAGTACTAGCAGGGTAAACCCTTGCTGTTTTATTCGATGAATAGCAGCATGCAACTTTTCGGAGTAACCCCCTTTATCAAGCCTTTATTTAAAGGTGGCCATAGACTCAAAGATCCGCTCGTTTGGCGACATCGCGGATCTTTCCCCGATATGCCACTAAACAGCATGGCTATTTAGTGGCATATCCTAGTATGGCCAAACGATCGAATTACGATGCGCTAAGGGGCTCCGACGGGTCGGTCGGTTAAAAATCCAACCTTCCCGATCGATATCGTGGCCAGATATCGATCAGGAAGAACCGTCGGAAGCCCCCATACACGGGCAGGTAAGCTGTCAAATCGGTCCAAACGACCGATATCGGCAGCTTTATCTGCCCGTGTATGGCCACCTTTAGTCATTTACAATAATAGAAAGATCTTCATCTGGTCCATACTAGAGAAAAAATAGGTCATCGATATACCATCTGTAGTACCCACCATATTTACGAAACAAGGGATGATTGTATATATGTTGTGTCTCGTAAGCATGCATAAAAATGTTAGCGTATGTGGGCGCGACGTTAGAGCCCATCGCCATACCGATCAGCTGCATATAGAATGTCTCCTCAAATTTAAAATAATTCTTGTGCAGTATGAACTCCAGAAGTGAGAGCACAAATTCTATTGTTGGACCTTCATATAAAAAAATAAAAAGTGACAAAATAAAAAGTCCCATTTGTCAAGTCTATACTTTGTATAACTTTAAGAAAATCTGTTGTGTCTTGCAAATAGGAACTCAGTCCCTTTACTAATGGTTGTAAGAGCAGATCTACATACTTGCCAATTTTTTCCGTTAGGGACCCCCTTGCTGATATAATGGGCCTACCTGGTGGTTGTGTTGGGTGCTTGTGGATTTTTGGTAGTGTGTATATAACCGGTCTTACCGGATACTCCACATTTAATCCATTGCGAAGAGTTTCTGTTATCCATCCATGTGACAATACTTGATCCAAGATTCTTTTCAACTGTAGCTGAAATTTAGACGGATCATAGGTTAATTTTTGGTAGCAATTAATGTCCGATAACTGACCCAAAATCTCTGACCTATAGTACCCATAATCCAGTATGACCACCGCCCCACCTTTATCGGCTGGTTTAATTATAATGTTTGTATATATATATATATATATATATATATATATATATATATATATATATATATATATATATATATATATATATATATACATGTACATAGTTATCATATCCCCCTTAAGCACCTCTTCTCAACTCCATTTCTACAACGACTCCAAGGTTGCTTTTCATTATGGATTTGCCTAACAGTCCCTTTCAGGGTATAAGTGGATTTAAATAATTTGCCCATCACAGATGTCAAACTTACTGGCCTATAATTGCCAGACTGAGTTAACAACCCCCTTTTTAAATATAGGAATCAGCTTTCCTTCAATCCATAGGTACCATACCAAATGAAAGTAAAGGTGGCCATAGACGCAAAGATCCGCTCGTTTGGTGACATCGCAAAACGAGCCGATCTTTCCCCGATGTGCCACTAACGGGCATGGCTACATCGGGGGTAATCTGAATGTTTGGACCTATGGCCGAATGATCGGATTACGATGTGATCGCAATGGGCTCCAGCGGGACGGTCAGGACAAAATCAAACCTGTCCGATCGACCAAACGACCGATCTCCGCCGGACAAAAAATGTCTGGACTCTCCACACACGGTCCAAAAATCGCACAAATCCTCGAATCGTACGATGGGATCTTTGCGTCTATGGCCACCTTAAGTCTGAGAAAATCAGAAATAGAAGCCTGGCTAAAACCAAACTGAGCTCTCTAAGTGCCCATGGTTGTATTGCATCTGGCCCTAGTGCCTTGCTGGCATTGATTTTAAGTATCCTCTTTCAACCACTTACTAGATTGAGCTGAGCCATCAGTGCCCCTATCAGGTCAGTCTTGAAAACTACGCCATATAAGGTGGCCCTTGACACTCTAACAATTAATTCTTAAAGGAATAAATTGAGTAATGATTTAATATAATTTAAATTAGGGAAGCACCAAAACCACTATTTTGGATTCGGCCGAACCCCCGAATCCTTCACAAAAGATTCGGCCGAATACCGAACCGAATCCGAACCCTAATTAGCATATGCAAATTAGGGGTGGGAAGGGGAAAACTTTTTTACTTCATTGTTTTGTGACAAAAAGTCACGCGATTTCCCTCCCCACCCCTAATTTGCATATGCAAACTAGGATTCGGATTCAGTTCGGCCAGGCAGAAGAATTCGTCCGAATCCTGCTTAAAAGGCCGAATCCTGGCCGAATCCCGAACCGAATCCTGGATTTGTTGCATCCCTATTTTAAATAACAACCATTTCTGTCCTGCATCTTTAGCAGAAACCATAACCCCCCCATGTATGCTCTGAATAAAAACTTACAGAACTAAAATGTGTTTTTCTCACCCAGTGAAATTTTGTTTTTTGAAACAAACATTAAATGAGATCACATTATGGTCACTATTACCCAGAGGCTCTATTGCAGTATTTGCACATTTGGGTAGTTAGAGATCACTAGATCTCTAGACTTATGTTTAATCTTGGGATGAGACTGGTCAGCTAACAGTGTTACAGTTGATACAGTTTGGTTACACAATGATTAGTCCGTTTACTCCTGCTGATCCCTTTATGATCCTTTTATGTTGTAGTAAACCTGATATTTAAAAAACAGAACATGACTTTTATATTGCTTTGCTTTTTGCTTGTGAACTGAATCATGCCCTCTCTTCAGTCAAGATGGACTGGTGTGTTTGCCTTTTTGTATTGGTGGAACACTGGTAATACACTGGTATTTATAGTTTGGCAACAAGAGTAAGGCTGCAGGCTTGTTCTCCTTGGATATATGAAGTGATAGAAGCAGCAGTACTCCTATTGCATGGCCAACCTGAGCAAAGAGCTAATTAGACAGTTCGCCCTGTACAGACACTATTGCATTTATCAGTACAGAAGGGATAGGACAATTGCAGTCAGAGAATCATTGGCCATAAACAATGTTGGACTGGGACATCAGGGGCCCACCCAAAAACCATAGACCAGGTGCCCATTTTCAGTACTATTTTCTTCCTCTTCTCACTCAACCTCTATTCTCCTAATCTCTATTCTTTACATAGTATAATAATATAATATAGTTTTCCATCTATTTAGCCTCTTTGTTCTCAAAGAAATAGGGAATGGCCATGAAATAGGCCAAATGTTTAGCAGCACAAGAGCTCACAGACACCTGGGCCCCCCGGGAGTTTTCATGGTATTCCGGTGGGCCAGTCCGACACTGGCAATAATAGGGACCTTACCTAAAATACTACACAAATCAGAATGTCTAGTCTGCAACCCTTAGGCTGCAATTCATAATAGCAAGTGTAGATTTAGAGGAAGGTGTTCTATTCTCCCATGAGCATGATAGGGGCTGTTGATTTTTAAATACAGGGCCACAAGTAACATGTATTTATATTTTTAAGACGTGGCAATCCCATAATGTGAAATCCTTGCCCCTTCAAAAGTCAATCATTATAAACTAATGAATAGGGCTAAGCATGCCCCCTGGGAAGATCCCCCTGTGCCCACCTTGCAAAGAACTGACAGGCACTGACTTGTGCCATCTTGGACTGAAGGAGACGCAGAGGGAATAATGGCTGATCCCAGTGCTTAGATGTGAATTGGGAGAGGAGTGGAGAATTATTAAAGGGGGTTTAAAACCAGATAAAATGGCACAGAGATAGGGCTGGGAGGGGGCTGCAAGCGAGGATCTGGAGGAAGGGAAAAAAATGAAAAATGATTATCGACTTTCAGACACGAGCTGAGCCGTAATGAAAAGAGTGTGCGGAGCAGACAGGCCCAGCAAGAGCAGCCTGGAAAGGATATTACTGGGAAATTAAAGATAGGAGATACAGCTAAGCAGAAACATTAAGCCCAGCTATTGTGTTCCTTTGGGGGCCCATTCTGCCTTCACCTTTTTTTTCTTGTTAACCCCATGTCACAGTAATTGGACCAAGACTTGATGGGGATTCCTACTCTAAGGCAGAACCCAGGCCTGTTTTCCTACGTGATCCTCTTGCACTCCCTAAGATCTGTTATATTAGGATAGAGGGAGAACATAGACTAGATATCATGTGTTGTAGTGGCTCACATATTGTCATAAGCTGGACCTGTCCGTTTAGCATAATAACCATTACTCCAACCCTTACCTTTCATGCAGGTGTATAGAACACCACCCACCCACTTTCGGTATGAAAGTTGGTGTTGAAGACCTTATAGTTACTAGCTGTAGTATTTAGACATACTATGCTGCCTGAAATCATCTACTCAGCTTATGGTCAAGAGCACCACTATCTGTATCCAGCCCTATACTTTTCATTCAGAAAACCACAAAGCTACCATGATGTTTGCTTCTTTGAGGCTGCAACATTTATATGTGCACATTAGATGGACTTGCTCAGTCAAACTACTTTACACTGCTTTTCCTGGCTGACACACCTCATAGAGGTGTCAGTTCTAGTGATGTGTGGGTCAAGATTAAGGCCAGGGCCAAACGATGGCAGATCTCCGCAGATAGTCCGCTGCCCTGCTGCTCTTCTGCTCCTGGTCTGCCTGCACTCATTGTTTCCGCTCAGGTGCAGGCAGACGTGGCAGATTTAGTGATTTTGCATTTCGTGACTACATTCGTCCGCAGTTAGAAAGCCTTGGGGAGCATCAGAACTGGCCTTAGCTTAAAAGTTGACCCGCACCCGACCCTAACCAGACATTGGTGAACCTGCACCCGACCCTAATCCAGTGTGATTATATATATATATATATATATATATATATATATATACCCATGACTGACCCACCCCACTGAGACGTCACAGAAGGGGGCAGGACACATCGGCGCAAGTACAATAAAGGGGTAGTAGAAGTTTGTGGGCGGAGTGGACAGAGGCTAAAGCTCAGCCAGAACCACACGCAGCCCGCAAGCATTGTGAGGAAGTCAGCCCGAACCCACCTGACCCACATTTGGGTCAACCCACACATCACTAGTCAGTACCCAACCAGCTGCCTGTTTAAGGTTCAAGCTAAGAAATCATGCCAGTCTGCAGCAAACTGACAGTTGGTACAACAAGTAATAGGATAGGTTGGTCATGTGACTAAGCATTAAGCACCGTGAGAAAATCTTCATTGTGGAATAATAGAGAAGTCTTGCTTTTTTCCTTCAATTTTCAAGTAAATAAATAGCAAATCAATGAGTGAAATCACAGTGGGACCCCTTATTTACATAATCACAGGATTCCATTAAAGTACCTCCCGAAGAGCCCGATAAGGTGGGATATGCGAGGAATAAGCATTATGGCTGTGCCGCTAGTCAGTCAGACTCCGCATATAATTGCACCCTCTGTGTCTGTCTCTTTATTTGCAGCCATGGAAGTTGAACTATGGCAGACACAGTGATGATGGACCTGCTGCCTTTCTGTACAGTCTATTTTTACCACTATTTGTGTGACAACATGCCAGGCTGTGGGGCTTATTAAAGGGAATAATAAGCTGTTTTCACATGAAAATATGTAAGAATAAGATTCCTACAGAGCCAGCCATGACAGAAGATCTCAATTGTATCCTGCGATAGGAGGAAGATAATGTGTGTATTTAAATAAAACTCAGGAGGGGTAATTATGAGCTATTTTATTGCATGTATCACCATTATATATAGGCAGAGATTTCAAATTACCCCCCTTTTATAGACAGGTGTTCTCCAAAAGTAAAGCTGGCAATACAAGTAAAGATCCACTCGTCTGGTGAGGTCTCCAAAGGAATGGATCTTTGCCCAATGTGCCCACTTGAGCCGGGAAAACATAATGGTTGAGGGGGGAGCCAGCAATGTGCCTCAAAAGTGGTCTGGATTTTATACAGTGGAGTAATCAGGGAGAATAAATCTAAAGCCCTATCCACTGTGGTCCCTGCACTGTAGGCAATCAGAACACCAAGGGGAGAACTACTCCCTACAATCCTTGTAGGAGCACAGGCTGCTCATGCTATTTAACCTAGCTATCTTACTCTCCTAAAGAGTACTATGAAAGGTATTAGCCTATCTCTCTCTAGCCTTTTTCATGGCGTCAATGTTCCCTGACTTATCACTAGAGGTACTGGTCCCTCTAGGGCAGAATGGCTTTGCTGGGCCTTGGTGTAGAGGAAGATCCACCTCTAACCAAGCACTATGTTAAAATGTGTCATAAAGCATCTAGGCCAATAACTGGAATATGCAAATAATAAGATAAATACACACGTATCTGCTCAGCAACTAGGGAGATAAAGAAGGGTAGGGATTTAAAGTGTTGGATCGCCAAGGGGCCTTGAGTTGGAAATGTCTAAAAATCACAACCCCCTCCCTGCAAAGGACTCGATTCCTCCTCCTGAACCACAACTAATGCTCCTGCATCAACGACTTTGGATTAGATCACTGAGTAGCAAAGGGTTGTCGTGTGTCCAGTTCCTGGCTTTGATCGATGGGTTGATGGTTGATTGATAGAGACCAGGTAGCAATCTACTTCTACTGCACATGCACCTTATCTCTAATTAATGCCAGGAACCTGCACATCTGCCTTTTTTGCTGATTTCCAACTTTCAAATGGGGGACTCTAATCTCTAGCAACATCTCTGCTCTGAGAGGCTACAGTTTTGCAGTCTTTTACCCAGCCCCTCTCCTATTCATCATCCACTCTCATTTACACCATTGCCTGGTTGCTAGGATAAACTGAACCCTTGCAACCACATAGCATCTGAAATTTCTTACTAGATATGTGATGAACAAAAAGATATACCTGTGAATGAATTAAATAGATGAATTGCTTCAGAACTGCAATTACCCCTGATACACAAAGCTTAATTGAGATTAATTTGTTATTTGTATAACTGAGAATAATGCACGCAACATTGTGTGTGTGTATATATATTTATATATATATATATATATATACATATATATATAAAGATCCATGTAAAGTGCGTGCACACCAGGAGCGATTTTTTTAAAAAGACATAATGTTTATTAGAAAAAGTTTAAAAACAGGCCAAAGTTTCGGTCTCCTTCTTCACTCTTTATAATGGTCTTAGAAGGAGACCAAAACATTGGCCTGTTTTAAACTTTTTCTAATAGACATTATGTCTTTTTTTAAAAAATACCTCGTGGTAGGCTTCCGGTGTGCACCCACTTGTCTTACAAATACCTGTACATGTTGTGACTTCAATAAAGGGACATATACAGCCGGACAAAAATATACAGAGAATAAAGGAAAAGCAACGCTGCTGAAAGTGACCCAGCTGAGTGTTCTTCTTCAGCTTCCTTCTTATGAGATTAAATGCAGCAGTTCTTCTCCACTCATAGATTCTCCTTTATACGTGAGATCAATAACCTTATTGCTAAAATATAAACATTGTGGATATGAGTGCAACTGGCCTGTGAGGCATGGGAATTAACCCTTCATTCAGCAAAAAAAATTAATGCTATTTTATATAAATTTGTTGAATCGTGCTTAGTATGGGGGAATACCGATGCTGGTGTAGTTTTATGGTACTTCTTTGTACAGGCCATCAGCAAACTTATGGAGCTGTTGCTAATGAATTGTGCCGAGTACAGAGGAATACCTAGTATAGTTTTATAGTGCATCTTTGTACAAAGCTATAAGTGAGTGTAATGTTGTGTCTGGAGTATTCCATTACCAACTGCTTTGCCTTGCCATAACCCCAATGACTTCAGTCCAGTCCATCAAGTTGCTACATCATGCCTTCTCCTTGATTCTTGGAATGGAATTGTAACACAATAGTAGACAGTGAGAGGTGAGGAAAAAGTATGGCCAGCCTGGGAGACAATGGAACCTTCAAGCTGACTAGCTGGGGCAACAAATGTACATTTAGTGCTTTATATTTCCATCAACCAAATGTAAAGGAAAGCAAAGGGTTCATGTACGACCAGGGACTCTCTATTCTTTCTGATGGATTGAGCTCTCATTTGTATCCCACGGCAACATCGTTTGTGCAGAGTAATTTTTGCAGGTGACAGAAGTCAGTCGTGCTGCTGAACAAATTCCTTCCCCTTTAATTGAAAAACTGATGTTCTGCAAATTTATTTGGGCTCTTTGTGCTTAGTGGTTTCATGTGTAACCAGAGAGGAGCCGGTACAGATTCACTGGCAGGGGCTGGCATGGGGTATATGCTGAGAATTTATTGTGGAGGGGGATACAAATAATAAACAGTGAATTTCTGCAAATCTCCAGTGTGTCACAGGTGGGTTTAGGGGTTACCTGAAAGAATGAATCGATGGGTTATTGTAACTTCTAAGTTTCCAGCTACTATAGGACTATAATTCTCAGCATGCCATTTTAAGCAAAGCATAATTGTAAAAGTTATTTGTAGAAATATGTTAGCATACAGTGCAGTGCTATTTCTCTGGTGCTTGTGGGCAGTACCCAGGTCTGTCTTTAGATGATGCAAAATAGACTTTGCAAGTCTCTGTTATTTATATAATATGGAGCCAAACAACATATAGTGCTTCAGCTATTCAGTTCCCAGGGCCCCAACTAGGACTTGTATTACAACAACAGCTGAAGAGTAACAGGGAGGACAATATATCAAATGTTACTATTACTACTGCTATCTTGTCCTACTGCCTACATCCTTCCCTACAGTCACCATCTTGCCCTACTGTCTCCATCAGAGGTGTGATGTACCCCCCAAAATCCTACTCTCTGACCCACCTGCTCAAACCCCCTGCTCCCACCCACTCAGGCCACGGTAGGTAGGAGAGCAGCTGGAGAGAGGGGATTTCTCTATTGAGGAAGCAGACCCCACAGCCCGGGCCCCACTGTGACTGTGGCATCTGCTTCCTCTCTAGTTATGCCAATGGTCTTCATCTTGCCCTACATCATGCCCTACTGTCTACATTTTGGTGTTCTGTTTCCTACGATGTCCATATTGTCCTTCTATCACTATCTTTCCCTGGTTTTGCCATTGTGCCCTACTGTCTCAAGCTCATCCTACTGTCTCCTTAATCCACACAGTCTTCACCTTGTACTGCTGTTTCAATCTTGTCCTACTGTCTCCATATTGCTCTACTGTCTCCATCTTCCCTGTAGTCTTCATCTTGTCCTACTGTCTCCATTTTGTTTTACTATCTCCATCTTGTCCTACTGTCTCCATCTTGCCTGCAGTCTTCACCTTGTCCTAATTTCTCCATCTTGTCCTACTTTCTCCATCTTGTCCTATTGTCTCCATCTTGCTCTACTGCCTGCATCTTCCCTACAGTCTTAACCTTGTCCTAATGTCTCCATCTTGTCCTACTTTCTCCTTCTTGTCCTATTGTCTCCATCTTGCTCTATTGTCTGCATCTTGTCCTACTGTCTCCATATTGCTCTACTGCCTCCATCTTGTCCTACTGTCTCCATCTTCCCTGCAGTTTTCACCTTGTCCTACTGTCTCCATCTTATCCTACTTTCGCCATATTTTCCTACTGTCTCCATATTGCTCTACTGCCTGCATCGTGTCCTACTGTCTCCATCTTGATACTTTCCCTTTTCCCCTTGATCTGCTTTTCCCAGTTTATATTTTTGCAGGTGAAAATGAATTTATATTATTTTTCCTGTGTATTTATATGGTGGCAGCATATTCTGCACATAATTGCCATAAGTCCTTGCCCCAGTGGGGTTTATACTCTAAGGTCCCTATTACATAATATGCAACATGAAGTTGGAAGTGGAAACCTCTCCATTAATGTCCCCTGCCCTGTGCCTGTAAGAGAAGCCATGTTTTAGTGCCAGATGGGTAAGTGAGACAGAACGTTGCCCTTTTCACAGCACCGAGTGGCAGGAACATTTATTTGTGCTTGTTCACTCTCTTCGAATTTGTCAGGGTGTGTGACTGAAGAGCATGTACAGCATTTTGCTTTAACTTTACCAGCTCGGTTACCCCGTTTAGACAGGGCGATAAAAAGGCACATGTCTTCCCCTTATGTCTGCTTTTAGTGCTGTGGTTTCCTGACAGACATTTAAAATGACCCCTAGTTGATAGTCAAATAAAATAACCAATCAGCCGGCTGGCAGAGGAGAATCTGACAAACCTATTGCAAGTATTAACAGCCAAAAAGCTCAGAGAAAGCACCAAAAGTCTTCTAAGCCTTAAATAACCCTTAGAATCAAAGGGTATGGGAGCACTGGTCCCTGAGGAACCCTACAGCTTAGGCTTCAGGGCATAGGATCCAAATAGTTGGAGTGCCATTTCATGTATAATTCCCTAGAACAAGACAAGGTAAATACAGTGGCAAATCTGATACATTCAAAAAAATTGGGAGGATTGGTGCTAATTCCATATATAATACCCCAATGGCTGCTCATAACGGGTTAAGAGACAATCTGCTCTGTCACTGGTTAAATACAGGGGGGAGTTTGGATTCTCTTAAACCAGTGGAAAGTCCCCATTATTGTTGGCGATTGCTGCCTGGTTTGCATCTTTCAGCTTATGTTTTGGAGGGCAGAGAGGGGACCTGGGCCCAAATATGACATTTCCCCATGGGCTTCGCTGTTGATTTATGGTAAGCTAGAGCCTGAATCAATGAATTATTGGACCCACTGTTCATAAAAATGGGATTTGTGAGCATGAGGAGAATAGGAGACCTATAAATAATTTAGTCTGGCCAACCTGCTAATCAATTTCCCTCCTGCAAGTGACTGATGCTGATGTCATTCTGTTGGACTGCCTGGTGGTGTCCAGCAATTACTGCGGATGCTCAGAAGCCCCTGGGTGTTTGGGTACGTCCATGGGGACACTCAATCACGGGTGTCAAGAGGGTTGAGAAGCCAGCCAGAGACTAAAATGGTCTATACCCTTAGAGCTTTCCTTTATTTTGTGTACTCATTTAGACTTCTTGTCCTTATGTATACAAGAAAACGCCAACCAGATTCTGGCTAAGATTCTAGCTATCTTTATAACAGAACATTTTGTCACAGTGGTGCAGATACTGATACCCATTGTAAGCAGCAGTTCTGCCTTGCTTTATGGCTGAAATTCTAGATATCTGTATAACAGAGCATTCTGTCACAGTGGCCGGATCATATCTGATACCCATTGTAAGCAGCATTTCTGCTCGGCTTTATGGTTATTACTCTAGCTATTTTTACTGCTTACTAAACTAGGTATGATACCCAGGTGTGCCCCTGTCCTGGTGTCGTCTAGTGCTCCATACCCTTGAGCTACTTTGGTTTTTGAATGAGGAACTATGCAAGTTGAGGAGAGGCCAGTTACCAGTTGAGGTAAAAACCCTTCTAGTGCAGAGAGAGAGCAATTTTTCACTAGCAATTTTTCACTAGCAATGTGCACCACTTCCCGGGTCAGCCCCGACTCCAAAGAGGTAAGCTACAAGCAGGTAAGGGGGGGCATCAGGGCATCTGCCTCAGACAGCAGCATCCCCAGAGACGGTGCTGATAATATAGCCCAATTTGTTTATGTATCTGGCTCTGCTGATAAGAAGAGATCACATTTCCTTTATTTTTTATTTACAAATCTAAAATAAAATTGCATCTGAACTGGGGCATATGGTCTGTGCTCTAGGCTGGGTATCCAACGTCAAACTCTGTTGCATGAGTCCAATTTGGCATATAGTGGCCCAGGCCCCTTCATCTTCCATGCCATTATGTAGGGAATGATCTTGTTGAGGCCATCCTTCTTGATTATCCTGACACCAAACAGCATGGAACTTTGATGCTATCCGGATCTGTTTAGAAAACCTTTATTACTCTCAGTCTGTCACAATCATTAATCTAAATAAACTTTACAAGGGGATATAATGCCATCCCGGCAACATGTCACACGGGATCTGCCTTAGGCTCTTAGGGCAACTAACTTTTCCCCAAGTGCTGATTTTAGTGTCACAGTGCCATCCAGTGGCAACAGATGCAACATGCACTTAAGGTTGCACAAGGTTTGTTCAGGGTGCAAAAAAGAGTTGCCTGCACAATGTCTGGCTCATGACTGGGGCCCTGACTGCTGTTGCCCATTATATGCCTGTGAGGCAGTGATTGATAAAAAGCTGACATATACCTAGCTACAGCCAATGTCATATCTTGATTACATTCAGAACCCTATTCGATAGTTAATAAAGTACTATGTGAATGGAAAAGGTTAGGGGCCGACTGATAAAGGCTGAACTGTTGTTTCCCAGGCGGCGAATGGTTAATGATTTAATTCCGCATCCCTTGTGCTTCCTGCATGGTAGTGCATTCCCCTGTCTAGGACACAGCTTCTCCCATCCCCTCAATATGTTCATTATGCAGCCAGCATTGTCCGGCCAAATCGATATTTCATAATTAACACTTCACATTAAAAGATCGTTAGCAATGCGTTCAACACAGTCTGTGCATCTTGCGCTATGCAGCTGGACCTGAGACTGTCCTCCTCCTCATGAAATGGATAATGCAGCTCCAGCCTCCCCAAACACCTGCACCCACATTTACCTGGCACCACTACACAAGCAAAGAGGCCACATCACAACACTTAAGGGGGGCAGAGGGGCATTGAAGGCACAGCCTAGATTTTAAATTGCAGCCACATATTTAGCCAATGTACTAGCACCATAAACACATGGAAGCAGTTGCCTCATTTGGTGATGCATTTCCCTTCATCAGCAACCACATAGCCTGTATTCCTCATGATACATCAGCAATTTGGGCATCTACCCGTCTGTATCTCCTGCCAAACCCATTCCAAACCAATGGCCACTCTCTCTTACTTACTAAGGATTCATGATCACCCTTAGCATTAAGAAATGTTAATGGCTTAATTTACTGACAAACCTGCTTTTCTATCTTTTATTTACTTAAAGTGACCCTGATACATTTTCTTGTTTGTGGCCATTAGAAAAGGCAGAGGAACAAACCAGAGCAATGTAGACTATACCGAGAGTAGGGATGCACAGAATCCACTATTTGGAAATACCTAACCGAATCTCAATCAAAATTTGCATGTATAAATTAGGGTCAGTAAATGAAAAAATTGCAAAAAGATTTTTACTTCCTTGATTTTTGACGAAAAGTCATACGATTTCACTTCCCACCCCTAATTTACATATTCAAATTAGGATTTGTTTTGGCCAAATCCTGTTGGAAAAGGCTGAATCTTGGATTCCCTAAAAGAGAGGCCTTAATAGTTATTCTGAATGCTCTTCAGGTGTTGTCCAAGGAGGGAAGGAAAGCAACGGTATAGTTGGTAGAAGAAATGGTTGCTGTTTCCCTTGTTCAAATAAATGTTTAAGGTACACAAGTATGACATGCCAGCTCCTCTGTGCATGCCAGCTCCAGGTACCCAGAGAGTGCATCTGTGATCATGTACCTTGGCACTTAAACCCAATTATTGTTAGCTCCTTGGACCTTTAAAAGGGCACAATTGACAGTATTTGGCACCTAAGGTAAGGTGATCCATCAGAACTTACTGCAGTCTTCTTGCCTGTGGCCTGGATCTTGGATTGCACTGATTGCCATGAGTCTCATTATTTGCTAGGGTGCCACCCTTTATACTCAGTGCCATATTTAACATATAGACACTCAAGATCCTGTGCCTAGTGCCTAGTGGGAAAGCCCTCGGATGCCTATATAGTAAATATAGTTTAAAAGAAAACTCTTTCCCTGCTGCCAGATACATTCTACTGGCAGAGGAGAGGGTATGGGTATATGTGCAGGTTGCAGGCAGAAGTGACATCACACACATGCGTTACGTCATGATGTCACTTCCACCTACACCATTGAGCTTGTATAGCATCAGACCAAAATACAGCCCTGTGTATACTATTGGGTGGTCATCAGAACCTGCCAGTCTTTGGGACTTTCCTTGAAAAACACTTCTACACCATTATAGGGTAGGATTTCCTCTTCCAGAGTGTCAGGGCCTGGTAGGAATTACAGACCAAGGAGCAAGCAGTTGGCACAAAACACAATTCGAGGTATCCAAGGAGTTTAGAGAATAACAAAGTCAAGTCCAGGCAAAGGGTCAGTTCAGGCAGCAAGGGTTCAATGTATGATATAACAGGCCACGGTCAGAATCAGTAGAATTAGCAATATAGTGCACCCAGGAACACACAAGGTAGAACCTATTATCGGCCTTAAACTTCCTTTTAAAGGCTGATTTTGCGCCAAGATCAGGGTGATCATGTCACGCGCCATGGGCTGACGTTACGCATTGATGCTGTATGTTTTGCCGCTGCACACATTTTGACGCTGCGCACGTCTTGACACATCAGCGTCAGAATGTCTTGGCGTCTCAAGTGGCACCCCTGGGCGCCACCATCTTGCCGGCAACGCCGAAAGAGTAAAGAGCACCGGTGAGCGCTCCTTACACAGAGATCCCTACCATAGACCAACAGGAGGACCCATTCCTTACTTGGGGGACTAACTCCTGAGCCATGTACTTAGGGGAGCTGCACAATGAGCTGAGTTTAAAAATTCACCTCAAGCAGCAGCACCCCACTGGTTACCAGGTGCAGCAAAACTGCCAGCTTTCAAACGCGAAATTTGACCTTCTCTGCGATAGCACGCTGGTCACCCCGAACCACCCTGGACCCCGTCCGGCACCAAAAAAAGTGAGCGAGGAGGGGGCAGCAGCTAGCCTATCGACAAAGGTTTAGTAATACATAGCAACCATTTATTATTATCCCTCATTCTTTATTTATACTGTTCACTAGTTCCTGCCCCAGAGAAGCTTACAATCTAAAGTTACAAACAGTATTTTTCAGTAACCAATTAACCTGCCTGAATGTTTTTGGGGCATGGATGGAAATCTACACAGCCCTGGCAGAAATTTAAATTGAGTATTGCAAGGCAATAATACTAGCCACGGCAACAATGTGGCCCTGAGCTTGAATTCGTTTTGCAAGTTACAAAAAGCATTGCCATCAGGAATCATTGGCCCCAGTTTAGCAGGTAACCAGAATTATTTAGCCATTGTTTATCTGGGCCCCAGAGAGGAGGCTCCTGCCAAAAAATTAGAATGGGGACACAATGGGAAAAAAGTTCCTGTTCACTACCCATTGTGCTGAAACCCCTCCCATGACCAAACCAAACCCCACCCCATGGATTGCACTTGTTGCATCTCTTGTGGCCCCTATGCCATGTGGCCCATGACTGCAGTACCCCCTGTCTAAGAGGTATTGTATTCCATGCAGCAGGTGTTTCCCATTACCTATACCTCAGCAGTCCTGATCCCTGTAATATGTACCACTGCCTGCCAGTGCTGGGTGAGCCGTGTAGGATATTAAATTGAACCAAATTAAATATAGATTTTGTATCGGAGGCTTCAGATCTGCTTAGCCTTTTCCAGTGCTTGGGCCTCTCTAATTCACGGGAATAAAGGCAGTTACAGGTTACATTTATTAATAATTGACGAGCGCTAGTAAAAATGATTATGGGCTCAGCACAGCTCATTACTTACACAATAAAGGGCCTGTGAATTCAATATCAATTTTTAAGAGCAGTCATTTTTAACCCTGTGCTCAGATCAACATTAAGGAAAATTCCTTGTGGGGGCCTATTTGTTAGGTACCCCCAAGTGACTCTAATTGCTAATCTGCCACCCCAGTTGGTGCTCCTCATCATTAAAAAATGCACGGGCCCGAGACCAAGCCAGTGTGTTTTTAAAGAAGAAGTGCCGACCTGTGCTAGCAGTTTAACAATTAGAGTCCCTGATGGTCAAGATGGCACCACCCAGTAATTTTTACTTTCATTCTCATTTAAAGGAATTCTGCTATCTACCTCTGGATTTATGGAAGCCCTAGTACAAGTATGGAGTGTTGTGAATCCCTTGTGCACACATCACCGCCATCAAAGAGGACAGGGGTATAACAGGAACTAGTCCAGTCCGGAGCCCCATGGACCTGAAAGACACAAAGGTCTCACTGGTAGCTTGCAAAAGGGGTTAGTGCTTGGGTTTGGTCAAATCATGGGCATGTTTTGGGAATAATAGGGTATGGCTACTGGCTAGTCACGTTCAGGGTAAGGCCAAGTGTTTTTTTTCTATTGGGGTATTACTTAGTTGGCAGGGCAGAGAGACATAATAAAAAGCAGTTTGTGCTTCTTAACGCTGTGTCTGCCTGATATTGGTGGGTCATTTTACCCGCAGAAACTAGAACTGCTTGAGTCAGCTGATGCTACCGTTGCACCCGGGGAGCCATTGCACAGCTGCACACCCATACTCCATTACACTGATTTCTCGCTTTAAGGCGCATGGCACAATTGGGCTATAGCCAGGCCAGGCAGGAGACTGCCGGAAACAATTAGTTGCAGTCAATGGATGGTGAGTTTGCATTCGGCACTGAGCTAGCATCTATTTCACCTTCTGGGAAGCTGTTATGCCCCAGTTATACTCCATTCGTTTTGTGCACTACGCAGGGATGCTCGCTCAAGGCTTGATGGGAAATCGGTTTCAGAGTTTATTGCAGAATTATTTGGGACAAGTCTCATTAAAGTCATGTCTTAATATATTAATGTAGGATAGTGAACCTGTGATCTTGTGACTCGTGTGGGGCTATAGATCCCAGTGGGTCGACTTGGTGGCATCTCCCAGCATCCTCACCCAGTATAACCAGGGATGCCCAATCTGCAGATAGTGTTGCACTACAACTCCCAGCATATCACTGACAGCCAAAGGCTCCAACCAACCTATCCTTCAAGCCATCATTCTGTTCTTATGCGTCACATGATATAACTAAATTAGTGAAACACTAACACACGTCTAACACACGTCACACCTGCCCCATGCCACCCATTTGGTGACGGCAGACAGGCAGTTGGGTGCAGGTATATATGTGATGACATCAAGGTGCTTTGGATTGGGTACTGGTTAATGCCCTAACGTCAATGACCCAGAAGCACCCAGTTATCTATAAGCAGTATCTGTCTGGTTGTTTAAATTTCCTCCACTACTAATTCTGACTCCTGAAATAAATGTCAAAAAAACAGCTGATTATAAGACCTGGAGGAAAAGTGGTTTCTGCTACTTTGGTGTAAGAGTCAGAGAGAGAACAGATAGGAACAGACAAACACTGCCTTTAATATCAATTACATTTACAGATAATTTTAAAACCACTGGAAATGTGCACTGAATGTATATTAGGAAGTTGTTTAGAATTACATTTCATTTTTGGTTTTATATCCCCTTGAAATCATATTTTGGAATATTTTTTTATATTTTTTCTGCTTTTTCCAGTTTAATTTCTAATTCTTTTTTGGGTACAATCAGCAAAACCAAGGCACAGCAGAAGGAAGGGGGGTTAGGTCGGTCTCCAAGATGATTTATTTCCACTTGGCACTAAACTTGTTTGCAATGAGACTCGGCAGCCACTGGGCAAACACAACATCAAGGAGAGCGTGTAATTATGCCACCGATAATTCAAGCCTGAAATATATTCTAATGGGAGCCCCTATGGTTTCCTGGTTCTTCCACGTTGCTGTCATTGGCCTAAAACTCCCAGAATCCCACAATTGCCCCTGGATGCTGAGAACTGCAGTTCAACAAGAGCTAGGGGAGTGTGTGTGTGCAGGTTAGACATTATGATTTATTCCATTACTAAAGCAGTTGCTGTCTATCTCTGCTCTGGTTATTCTGACTATTGAAACATACAGTATATGGGGAAAACATGGCAAGAGAAGGGGTTAAAGGATATCCATCAAACAGAAAGAAAGCTGCAGCTGACTTTTAACCTCCTTCCCACTAGAAACGCTTTGCAGCAAATAGAGAGATTATATTCCCTTATCAAGAATTAGCAGTCCCTTTCATGAAAGCCATTTTTAGTTTTCTGATGTGCCCCCGACTCACTCCATCAAACTCTCATTCTACACAGAGAAAATCCTGCCTCAGAGTGCGGGCAGATAACAGAGGATATATCCAAAGTTTGGCTACAAGCAGAGTTTTTTCTAACTCACAGGGCTCTGTTCAAATAATCCCAGTAATGGTGACAGCAAGAAAATTTATAAACGCAATATTCCATTGTGTAGAATATACATCAAGTGTGGTCCTCCGGTGATGTTGAACTGCAACTCTTCAGAATCCTACCAAGAGCTGACAGGGTTTGTCTAATTTACAGTAGTAAATCATTCCTTATAATACATGAGTGATACTCAGATTTCCCTGTATAACTCAACCTGCAGCCTTGTGCCTTTATATGGTCACAGAACCCCTCAGTGACTTCCAATATCCTTATAATATACTGTAAGTAGGGGGTACATTTTCCAGTATAATACATGACTGAGTGATACTCAGCATTCCCTGTATAACTCAGCCTGCAGTCTTGTGCCTTTGTACTGTATGGTCACATAACCCCTCAGTGACTTCTAATGTATACATCTAGTGTAAATAAGAAAGATCTAGGAAGGGGTTAAATTGTTTCTATACTGTGCGAGACCTGAGACTTATTTCCACTGATACCGTGAGTCTGACGCTTTATACCAATAAGATTAAAACTACAAATGTGTTCAGAGTTTTTCTCCCCACTTTAATCCAAGCTCCTTTATTCTAATGCTCATTCACAAGCTTAATTAGAAGTCTCAAGATGCGAGCTTGGCGCCTGCTAAGCACTAGACTCAATTAACTGCTTCGTATATTTAGGAGGGTTAGCAAGCACTTCCAGGCAGCCAGTTCTCTCAAGCACTTTCATAGCATCTGGAAAACAGAACCCTTTAAAGCCAAAGGCTATTGGAGATACTGAGGGTTGTAGTTCACAAACAAATGGTGGGAAGTGCTCATTCTTCATCCCCATCAAGAAATAGGATATTGGTTCTTATTAACTAAGCTGGTGAGAAAGATAATGTTTGTGACCATTCCAAAAACAGCTGCCAGCTCTGTTCATGTCAACATAAAAGGAATGTCTATATACACTTTTTTGGAGATATGGCTTCTTGGCTGCAATATTTCATTGGAAAATAGGTAGTCTTTAGTGAGGTACATAGGTTCCCAGTGGTATCTTGGGACATGAAACCAATATTAGGCACTGTTCAGGATGGAAGAAGTGTTAGACATGACCCCAGTAAAATAAAGTGAGATTTCCAATAGCTTGCATTTTGTTCATACCATGGGCAGCATGGGGCAGATGTTAAATTAAATACAAGATTTATTTGTGGTGCAGGCAGCATAAGGGTGGAATGTGTTCTTGCACAGGAGCATAACACTTTAATGCAGGGGGCCCCAACCTTTGTCACCTGTGAGCAACATTCAGATTTAAAAAGAGTTGGGGAGCAACACAAGCATGAAAAATGTTCCTGGGTGGTGCCAAATAAGAGCTGTGATTGGCTATTGGTAGCCCCTATGTGGACTGACAGCCTACAGGAGGGTCTGTTTGGCAGTACATCTGGTTTTTAAGCAACCAAAACTTGCCTCTAAGCCAGGCATTCAAAAATAAGCACCTGCTTTAAGGTCACTGAGAGCAACATCCAAGGGGTTGGAGAGCAACATGTTGCTCACGAGCTACTGGTTGGGGATCACTGCTTTAATGTATACAACCTTGACCCTATTACCATGTCTCTAATACCCTTATGAGTTTATCACAGTGATGAGTCACCCCTACTAAACAAACATTAAGAACAAAGCTTTGGTGCTGATCATGATCCAACTTCTAAACTAAAAGCAAATGACTCTTCTTCCTTTCTTCAAAGAACCCAAAGTTTAAATGTACTTCAAACTAATGGTACGAGTAAAAACATATTTGCCCATGCTTCCCCCCCCCCCCTAAGGGCAGCCCTCCTGTTCCAAGACACCCTCTGTATTGCTTCCCGTGGGTCTCAGGGTGCTGTTATGGCCAATAAGGAGTGTAGAATGAAAACACATGCCTGCCAAAATATCAACCAGCAAAAAGGAACAAGAGCATTGTGGCCGACAGACCGTGCCTCCAGAGACTTTCCAGTGACATGTGCCAAGAAAGTTAAGCTTCCACAATACACTCAGCACTCACCATTGCAAAGAAGGATTAAATCTACCAGGTACATGAATAAGTAATGTGGTGGGGAATCTGGAGAATGGATTGGCCAGAACTTGCTCTCTAAGGTGAATGCTAGAGGACTTGCATTTCTTTTGGGTTCTGATTTTACTGTAGCTATGAACATTAATGGCTGGTTTTAGAATAGGACATTAAGTGAATGTGCTTTAGGGTCCAGAATCAGAGGTAATTGTCGAAATCTTGTTAGATATTGTCTGTATGTAGATCAGAGGCATCCAACTTCAGCTCCCATCATCACATTGAATGTTTTGAATGTGACCTGCAGGTGTATATGAGAAGAGAATGCAGTTAAGTATTAAAGAACTCAACTAATCCTACAGAGGCCTGTGAGTTCATGTCCTTAATAAACACTCAACAACAGCATGATTCAGCTAATTGATCTCCATCCACTGCTAGATATCAAAGTAATGTGTCTGATGACATAAGTAATTAGAGAGTGCTTCCCTTTCTGAGAGCTAAGTGACTGAGAGAAGTTTGTGCCAGAGAGAAGATCAGTATTTAAGCTCAGTCAGGAGCAGAGAGTAGCCTGGGGTAACAAGCAGCCAGTGGCACAAGCAGCCAACCTTGGAACAAGCAAACGGGTCCTTCTTCCCATCACCTGCTGCCATTATACTTTCCAACTCTATTCCTTTTTCTTGATTCTTGCTTTAAAACTTCTTGGTAGACTTTGAAGTAAAGGATAGCCCCTGCACCACTTGATAACTCTTCTTGGTTGACCCATCAGTTGAAGTGACCATGGTTGGTTCTTCTGTTGTTGATGCCAATAAGACCAGGACAGAAGCCACTGATTGTTTTCTGAAAAGCACCACAATTCATGGGCTGAGTCACCTGCAATCATCATTCTCCAGATGCTACAGATTATTCTGGGCTGTAGCATTTCTATCTTGCGTCTGCTGTTTCCTAATCTGGTCCTTTGAGCATGTCAGCTACCTGCTCTCCAACCCCACCAATATCATTGTTCATATGTTGTGGTCCAGAAACCTGAGCTTTCCTGCGGTGACACTCTGCAGAGCATCTCATCTCAATGGAACTATATGGTTTCCTCAAATGTCTTCTATATCTGGGTTCCACCCTACAAACATAAGTAATTGGGGTGCTCCTCTAGGACTGACTCATCAAAAAGGGCAAGATATAGGTGACATGATGATAAAATGCTTTTTCCAAGGAAATAACTGTACAATTTCGGACTTTACTGAAGTGAGTGTGATGCTGAGATGGATATTGGAAAACAGGGGCCCAGGCAGGGTATATTATTTGTGGCTCCCACCTACTTCCATTGTGGAGTCTCTCTGACAAAGAGACAAATGGGGCAGAATTTATAGGCAGGGACAGTGGGGGTGCAGAAGGTACTGTAGGGCAGAATAAATGGAAGGATGGACATAAATCTGTCACCAATTGTCTTGTATTGATTCTTGTGTTTTTCTTAAAAAATTGCCTTACAATACAGCCCCCCTTGAATTTAGTTACTATCCAGTTAATTGGGTCAAATACTGGACCAATCAGAACGTGGCCCTGTGTATTTCTGTGTAATACTCCAGGGTCAGCGAACTAAGCAACTGGATAACAATTGTAAGGGGCACTATAGCCATATATTTGCAGTAGCATTGTACTTAGTACAATAAAGTAAATATAGTTGGCATCGGCTCTACTGTGTTTGATTTTAAAATGTTGGGGTAGGGTTATGTTGTGAGCTTATGTAGGGGCTGTTCCTGTATAATTGGGTTTAGTACAGGGGAATAATATGATCTCTATGTACAGGCTATGTACAGGCTATAAGCAAATTTAGGGGGGTGTTCCTGCTGAATTAAAAACAAGTGTTCCTTTAAATTCAGTGCTAAACAGTAATCTTGTTTTTTCTAGGTATTTACAAGGTATGGGAAATGCTATACCTTCAATGCCGACAAGAAGCACCCAAAGGTGACCAGACAAGGAGGCATGGGCAATGGGCTGGAGATAATGCTGGACATTCAGCAGGAAGAGTATCTGCCAATCTGGAGAGAGACCAGTAAGTACAGCTTTCTTTGCCTTTTTTTTTAGCCATTATCTGACCTTTAAAGATAATGAAATCCATAACAAAATTACTGTAAAAGTAGGGATTTGCTACTTTGCTACTATTTTTTTGGTTTTCAATACAATAGCAGTATTTACAAGGCTAATGTAATAAATTTAAAACAACACTTGCTGCCTGCACATTATTTCAGCTTACTGAACATGTCAGAAAATGACAGTGATAAAAGGAAAGTTTTGTGATGCTGCTCTGCTTAGAACTGATCAGAGAAATATCAGGTGACTCTTCTCTGCTCACTAACTTAATGTTCTGAACAGATCAACATCATGATTCTCCTTTTCTCATCAACTTCATTTTCTACTGACTGCGCCCAGTTGGCCATAATGAACAGCAGGTCATTGAGGCTGTAATCAACAGTATTCCTCCTTTTCCGTCCAGATGAAACATCCTTTGAGGCAGGAATCAGGGTACAGATTCACAGCCAGGATGAGCCCCCCTATATACACCAGATGG
This sequence comes from Xenopus laevis, assembly GCF_017654675.1. Lineage (NCBI taxonomy): Eukaryota > Metazoa > Chordata > Amphibia > Anura > Pipidae > Xenopus > Xenopus laevis. The sequence continues at coordinate 62,566,765 of NC_054387.1, forward strand.
GGTTTGGCGTATCCCCAGGATTTCAGACGTTCGTCTCGTGCCAGGAGCAGAGGGTATGTGATGCCTTCATTCTGCATTTGAGGCAGGGTGGGCATGGGACACTGGGAATAGAGAAAAGACAGGACATTTGATCTTCAGGGAATATATTCTAGATTCTCTTTCATTCCATCTGACACCTACAGAGATAAAGGGAATATTAATCCCATGTGTATGTACCTGCACATAAAAGAGATTTTATTCTTTGGTAACCCAGATATGTACTTTCCCAGGTTATTCATCTAAACCTACTATCTTACCTTTTACCACAAGCTCTTTAGCCAAGGTTTCCTTTAGTCCATGATAATGTAATGTAGATCCAATACAAATGTGGAAGGACTGCAACAGAGTCATTATACAGCACTGCAGCTAGCTACCCACCCTGACATAAATGGAGCCTGAGCAGTTTGATAGATAGACCTTATATTTAACGTGCTACTTTGTTATTTTTTATTGGAAAATAATCCACATATAAAATAATGGTTATAAAAGGTCATAAAATCCTTTAAACAAATAAACCCCATGTATAAACAAACGGGGCTGCTGTACTGTATGTGTTATTCAGAAGTATCACTGCCGTCTCCACCCTAACTTGACCCTTTAAAGTCTAGATTTCATGCCCCTGTTGGCCTTTCTTGTAAAGCATCCGTCTGGCTTATCTAGCGGAGCCATTGTGATGAATCAGTATTCTGAGCACGGGCCCCACTGGCTCACAGCAATACTTATCTCTCCTATTCCTCTGATTCCCAGCAAATAAGAAGTGCGCCTGTGGAGCAGAGAAAGGAGTTTGAGGGGCAAGAGGGGAATCAGTAAGTCTGTGAAGAGGGCGAGCATTTAATTCTGATATACTTCTGTCACTCTCACACTGTTGTCTCCTTGCTAGGCAGGAAAGTTCTGTGAATATTTTGGTACTACAAATCTCAGCATTCCTATGCCACCTATTAAGATTGATCTTTCGCATCAATGGTGTAACTAAGGGAGTCAGAGCCCCCATTCTATAACGTTTTCCAGGCCCCAACCCCCACAGCAAAAATCACAGGCTACCCATTGTCACACAAAAAAATCCTCCCCTAAAGAAGGTGCAAACATCCCCCCCCCCCGTGGCTGCTTACATTCTCAGAACCTGACCATTATCCTCTATGTTGTGTAGAGAGTAGCTCAGTCCTGTGCTGGGCCATTGTGCCCTCTAAGCTGTGCAGACTAAGGGAACCCTACTCTTGCCGCTTGGTCAAGGCAAGTGCTTGAAAGAGTTCTCTTACATAGTTACATAAATACGTTGGGTCAAAAAAAGACCAAAGTCCATCAAGTTCGACAACTCCATGTGTGTGTGTGTGTGTGTGTGTGTGTATATATATATATATATATATATATATATATTTTTTTTTTTTTTTTTTTTTTTATGCAAGACAGTACTTTGCTTTAGTAGATCTTAACCGTTAACCTCCTTTGTGGTACTGTATCAGATGCTTTAGTAAAGTCTAATTAGGTCACACCCACTGCCATCCCAGAGTTGACGTTCATGTTCACTTCCTCATAAAAAGCAAAAGACCTGTTAAGCATAAAACCAAACTGAAAGCTGGTAATCATAGAGCTAAGCTCGATAAGTACCCTGAGATGCAATATCATTCAGTCCAGCACCTTTGTTTATGTTTGCAACTATCCCTACTTCTGTTATTAAAATTAGGTCTATTATAAAGAAAATCTGTTTATTTTTTTAGACAGACAAAAATAACAGTTGAGAATTCCTGCTTTTTTCCTGCTCTCATCAACCAAATGACCCCCCTCTGATAATAAGGGTCCCAGTCTTAATTTAATAATAATTTTTTTACCCCTTGCTGCAATTCCCTTTTCCGTCTCTATTTTAGACTGCCTGAGAAAAGATTCAGCTGTCCCAACTAAATCGCACCTAATACATGGAAATAGGCTTAACCAGTAAAAGGGTACTGTGAGTGCACGTAGGTGCAAATTGTGTATTGTATAACAAGCTGACTACAGTACTGAGGTGCAGATAGTCTTATGTTAGCCCTTCTATAAAAGCACTAGTTTGGGAGAACTCTGTAATTGCTTGGGTTCCCTCTACTGTACTGTACTGTACTGTAGTATTCTTTGGAGGCGCAAAAAAACATCCTGTGTATAATAAGATAAGTAGGTGATGTCACCTTGTACAAAAGTTAATATATAAACTGCTGCTCTAACAGGGGTTTGCTCCTACTGGCTGTTCTAAGCAGAAGCTAAAATGATTATTTGCCCACAGATGACATATTTGCCCCAGCCCTGGGGTAACTGCCGATCCAGCATTCCAGGGGAGGAGTTACTGCCAGGTTATAGCACCTACAGTATCTCAGCTTGTCGTCTGCAGTGTGAGAAGGAAGCCGTCGCTAGGAAATGTGCCTGTCGCATGGTACATATGCCAGGTAAAATCCAGAGGGATAAAGGGAAAATATTTCTAACTATTCCCTGATATGTAAAGTACACTTTACTTACCTATACATTTTCAATAAACCATACTGGAAAAGGTTATTTTGAACAGGAAGTATATAAATTCTGTCCTAACACTAATTTGATGCAGGTCTTGTAACCCATAGCAACCAGTTTGCATTCAAACTGAAGGGCAGAAAATGCTGCCAGGTGATTGACTGCTAGAGAGTCCTTCTGGTGCTCCAGGACATTCTGGCAGAAGCTGTGAGCCCAATGAAGCCCATTGAAATGCCACTTGAACCCTCTTATATTTTAATGGAGGGACAGTGAAGAAACCACTGCTGATAAAATTGACCTGTGCTCTCCCAGAGAAAGGATGCTTATCTACTTAAAAGACATGTAAACCCCCTCCACAAAAATGTATCAGTGAACAGGCCATATAATGGCGGATCTCAGCCTGCCTTTCTCCACAGGCCAAGAATTTGCTGCCCCACTGCTCTTCCACTCCTGCTCTGCCTGCACTCAGAAGCATTCTTTGCACATGGGTGCAGGCAGACGCAGCAGATTTTGGTGCCATAATGCAACATCGTCTGGTCCTAGCCTAAGGAAAATGCGTTGATTCCTGAAATAAGATGCAAAGAACAAGTTAATTGAGTGCTAATAAAGTTTGATTTTGGCCACATTAGAAATTCTTCGTAATTAAAATAGTCCATTTTTTTTTCTTTCCCAGGAAATGAAACAGTCTGCTCTCCTGCGATGTATATGTGTGCTGACCAAATTCTAGGTAGGAATTTATGTATTGTCTTCACTCCTATATAATCTCTCAAACACACTGCTGGGCAAACACACTGGGTCAGTGATTAATGAATGGGGCTGACAGCTCAGCAGTCGTAGATTGTAAGAATGGGGTACAACAGGTTGGATTATTATACTGACGTGATATTTGGGAGAAAAAAGAAGTATCTTGGAAAGGAGACATCAGACCATGACTGGCTCTTAGTTCATGGCCTCCTGCTGCTTCCTTATACAAATATTATCAGACCCTCCAGTAAATTTGGGATGAGACACTGCCCAAGGTAAAACAGACTTGCAAAGACCCAATTTGTTTATAGGGCTCCTTGACATATGGCTCTAGCTCTGTGGTTTACAGACTTATCCTAGTCAATCCAATTCTTATGATGCAATCTCTAGTCAGTGTCATCTTTAGTTCATAAAAAGACTCAGTAGTTCAATAAAAGGAAAAAGATATGGGAAGACTTTGGTGTATAAGTCATTCAAAACAATCTTATCTGCATTCACCGACTTGTAACTCTTGCTGCAGTTGTTTTATGGTGCTAGGCCTCTTATTTCGATCCACTGTGCAAAAGTTGACATGCAACAGAATAGAGGCATACACACCAGCATCTCAACTATGACCTACATCCCTGACATAAAAATATTTCATGTTTAATTATACTGTGCAAACAGTATGTGGCTTGCACAAGGATTTTGGGAGCTCCTCCCCATCTACAAAGGAGAAAGGAAGTCATTCAGCCAAGAATATATAGGCATAGAGCATATATGTTTTACCCCAAACCTCACCCTAATTAGTATTTGTGCTTGCCACTGCTTCAGACCCAGAATTTGAAAATCGGTGTGCTATTCGAGAAAAGCAAGAGACATCTAGAGTGGAAGATCAAGGAGCAAATGCATCCAGACCATGACTATTTAAGTCTACCATGATCTGTCTAGGTTCCATATGTTTTACAATGAATTACAACCCTTTCTCCATTCTCAGACTCTATGGTTGAGGATACCAGTGAGAAATGCTCCTGCCCCACCCCATGCAACTTGACTCGCTACAGCAAGGAGATCTCCATGGTTCGAATTCCCAACAAGGGATCTGCTCGTTACCTGGCTCGAAAGTATAATAAAAATGAGACCTACATCAGGTGAATATGATGTCATGGTGAATTTAAAAAGTTCCTTTGCCCCTGCTTTAGAAAACAAGTGCCAAAATCAATATACCCAGGGCCAACACAGCCTTAGGCAACAACAGGGCTAATTTATGTATCCAACAGTGCCCTTTCTGGGGCCCTATGGGATGTAGATTGGGCCTCTTAGGGCCCATTTCTGGAACACTTGCACCCATGGGATTGTGTTATTCCACTTACGCCAGATTTAAAATCTCCATAGTTAACAAATGAGTCTGCTTGTCTAACCCAGTTTGTGCCAAAACTGGCCCTTCAGCTGGAGCTAAGCTACAACATCTAGCATCTGAGCTTTGACCGCTTCAGGTGTAACCTCAGAGCTTTCAAATGTTCTCAGTATTTTTTTCTATGTTCTTTATTAACAGAGAAAACTTCCTTGTTCTGGACATCTTCTTTGAAGCTCTAAACTACGAAACCATTGAGCAGAAGAAGGCATACGACCTGCCCAGCTTACTGGGTAAGTTAACTATTTGTACTAATACTGGTTTGATAACAGACTAGACCTGACAGCCAGTTCAAGAATTATGTTGTTTGTTATAGTATCATCTTGGCTCAAATATTTACCCTTTAACACATCTTACTGTCTAGATTGTTCCTTATACCCTGACCTGTCAGGTGCAGACAATTTTAGGGCTAAACATTCTGGTGAATCTCACCTAACCTCTGAGGTTGTGTTTGTGGTTCTGTCACAGGTTTCTATGTGTTGTGCTTAATCTAGATATATACTGTATACCTGCCCAGATATGGAGACAATATGAAGGTACCCAACATTCAATGATAGGCTTGTTTTTCAAGTTCATGAACAAAGCATTAAAAGTGAAGTCATACAATATAGCAGCAATATGGAGGATGTATACAATGATTTTACCTTGTCATGGCATAAATGTTATCTTGACAAACTGAGATATAGTTAGATCAAAGTTCTTAGGACTATGAACACTGTTTTCTAGATATCACAAAGTAGACTCTTGTTTGTTTCCTCAGGTGATATTGGAGGCCAAATGGGTCTATTTATTGGGGCCAGTTTTCTTACCATACTGGAAATCTTGGATTATGTGTATGAGGTGAGTTATGTTTTATCACAGAGGTTTTTTTTCTATTAAATCAGAATTCCGCTAATTTTCCCATCTCTCCTAAGGATTCTATAGTCCAGGGATGATTATCAACTGGAGGGACCCAGTTGCCATAGTCCACTGATCCTTTGCAACAAATGTGTCATTCCTGTAAGTGCTTAGTAAAATTCTTTCCTCTGACATCATAAATCTCTTTTTTCCAGGTGATTAGAGATAAAGTAAAGAAGGTTGCTAGCAGAAAGCAATCTCCTGCTAAGAAACCATCAGAGAATATAGCGACACTGGTGATGGATGATAACAAGGATCAGGTATGGAGAGGTTGCGGATGGGATGAGACAGAAGGGTGAGACCAAGAGGAAGAAAGAAGGAGGGAAAATGAGTTACACCTCAGGAATTTCATCTTGCTCAAAACTAGATTAAGGGAATTGGAAAAGCAGGAGGCATAGGATCTGTACTAGTCTCATACTGGAATATGGTGGGGGAATTATATAATAAGGTGGGATAACAGGATATGATTTGGCCCAGAATAATGTAATATGACAATATCTGTACAGTATAATGTGTTTACATGGGAGAGACAAATTCAGGTTTCATTAGAAAGGGTTTCATTAACATCAGTAAGAGAGTAGCCCAGTATCAAGAACAGAGAAACAGATCTTTGTACCTGAACTAGGGGGGTGATAACTAGTGGAGACCATCCAAAGTGGGCTTAATATATAAGAAATAATTGTAGTGAGAGTGAGGGGCAAAGGGCTGCTTGTCAACCAAAGTCCTTTTGATGTTTTATAGAGCCCTTGTGAAACACATGGAAGACACCCAGAAGGAGCATATGCCACCACAATGCTTCCAAATCATCACCGGCATTACACACACCATGGTGTGTTTGAGGACTTTGCCTGCTAGACAACTAAGTGGCAGCAGCACATTCACCTGAAACCAATTGTGTTCCTTGGTGGTGGACAAGACGTTATCTATGAACATTACCCTGCCTTCATTTCCTATGCAGGAACACAAAACCCCCTTACCACAAGATGGGTGGACTCACCTTCTAAACCTATGCCTAAGTCTATAAGAACTTAAGGTACCTTTGAAGAGATTTGTCCATCATATCTACAGGATACCACAAATCCTCCACTTTGCTGCCTTTCTTTAATGCAGGAAGATTCACCCCAGTACCCATGAATAGTAAGATGTCTCCTTGGTCTCCCAATATCTGCCAAATGACTCTATGTGATAAAGGACTTTTATCCAACTTTGTCACCTGTAAGGAACCACGGGAACATTTTGGACTTAGACAATAGAATGTCTCCTGTATCTCTGTTGGTTATAGATAGTAACAGGTTGTCAAGAGATAAGATTGCTATACAGCAACACAGACACCTAAACATCTCTTTGTCTTTATTAATCGTTTCTATGGATTTTTATATATAATATATATATATATATCTATATATCATGCTGCCTAGTAATGCAGTACAACAGGACAGGCACAATTTCTCCAAAGATCTTACAAATGCATTGTCCGGCACTTTAAGCACAGCAATCTAAAGCAATTTATCTAATATCCCTCTGAACACCAATAAAATAAGGTATTTGTGGATCTATAAAGGAAGTCCTAAACCTTTTTGCATGAAATGAGGAGGCAGTGATAAATAATGAGAGCTAGAAAGGCAGTCTTGCCAGGAAAGCCAGTATGAACTCCAGGGATAAAAGAACAGTCTCTCTGTTTCTGAGAGTGCCTATATTGTTCGTTAAATTATGAGTTTATTATAATATAAATGTATTTTTGTGGCTGATTTTAGTAACCCTGATATCAAACCTCTATCAAGATTGTGGGTCTGTCCCCCAAGGGTAGTCAAGACTAGTGGCTGAAGGTCTCAGACTGAAGACTATTTAGGGTGAGATTTCTCTTCTAGAATTTCCTGAAAATTGAGTTTGATGGTCAGTTAGCCTGAGATTCTTGGAACCATGGTTGAAATGGTTGAATGGGTGATCAGGCAGTGCTTTTATATATCTGTAACCATATTATGAGCCAAGTTGATTCAAATTCAAGTTATGAGTAGTAAGGAAGTGTAAAGGGAAAAAAACTCTCTGCAGGGTTCTTTATTGTATATTGCCATGGATTAAAAATATTAGGGTCTCCAGGCAGAGCTGTAATTGTTACCGTTTTTTAGTCTCAGTACTTGCTTAGAACATTGAATAGCACGTCTGTGATCAGAATATTAATAACCTTGGCTTAAATGAGTGTAATAAATTCAGAAATGGTCAGAGCTATCCCCCAAAGTAGGGTTATCTCCTTTATAGTTATCTCTGCTGCCATTTGCAAGCCTGTTTTTGTAGGTTTAATAGGAATGACAATTCCGTGTTGGATAACTGAGCCTTCATCTGTACTTTCCCACAAAATAAATGAATCAAGATCCTGCCTTTTGGACTGGCGGGAGCCTACTCAAGGGGGTATTTGAACAACACCTGCAACATTCACACACTAAGGACTTTCATTCATCTTGTGAATATGTCTAGTGGCCTAATCCAGACATGAAGCTTTATCCATTAAAGTGAGTCTCTATTTATCATTTAAAGGGAGGTGATAATGGTGGGCGGGAGATATAAGAGAAGAGAGGCAGCTAAGCAAAACTGAACATTCATCATTAAAACTGTCATGGAGATTCCACATTCCTGCCTGAAATTTGAACCAATTTGCAACTGTGTATGTCTGTATGCCCCCAAAGGGTTAATAAAGGAGAATGCTCAGGATTCAAACAATAAATGTTAGCCACACAGTGGGGGTGGGTATAACAGAATAAAAGAAAACATAATCCAAAACACTCATACAGAGGAGGGGAAGTGTTTCCTTTACTGCCGTATACATAATGACAAGTAAAACCGAAAAGCTATTAGCAAATACTTAATTTGATTTATCTTGAATTGAATATTTATTTCAACCTTTAGTCATGGCCACACTTATTCAAAACTAAGATTTTTTTTTTTAATGTAAGACATTAGAGATATAATGGTTCAGCTTTGGGATATTGTTCAAAAGCCCTTTTTAACCCAGACACATGCAGAACTTCCAAGTGAACCTCTCAAAAAGATTAGCAGTAGCGTATCATTAACCTCATGTTCAAATTATGCTCCCCATTAGTATTTAGATGGACTGGGTTCCTCTTTGCTTCAGGCACCTAACAGGTAGAGTTGTCTTTCAAGGGTGCAAATATCGGGGAGCTGCCCTGGGCCCCCCTCAGTGGGGCCATGCCAATTTGTAGTAATTAAGAGTGTGAAACAGTTGGTATTGCAGAACAAGATGGCAGCAGTAGGGCCACATGGAAACCAGAACTCGTTATATCGCTATTTATGAAGGTTGTTGGAGGGAGCTTGAAAGGGCCATTCTTTCAACAGCCCTACTTTATATACATAAGACCTGACAGCCCTGTTGACCAGACATCATTCTAAGAATAGTATGGAATTAGTATATTAGTGTTTATCCAGTGAGAAAACTGCTAGAACTGATCTATCTACAGTACATTCTAATAGTTAGTCCACCTGCCAACTGCCATTGGTTACTATATGTGTAGCTTTGCACTGAACCCTTTTAATAATGAACTAGAACAAGGAAGAGGTGCTTATAAGAACTCCCAGACCACAGAATATTTTAAGGGGTAATAGTAGCTGCTGTACCCATGGACAAACAAACCTATGTTTCCTGAATTTTTTGGTGAAAATGGACAGATTCTGTCATCACTAGTGAAATTATTTTGTGCGTGATCATCCTTTGAAGAAGAAACTGAAGGTAATACAATATAGTGCATAGGTCTACTTTTACGCATCACCATGAGCAGGGTGCCACAACTCAGTTCCACACTAAACATATGGGTGATGTTAGATGCAGAAGAGAAGGACTGGCCTCAGGATACAGGGGAATGTCCTGGTGGGCCCTAGTCCCGTTGGGTCCTCTTCCCTCTTTGCAGGGACTGTGCTACTGGGGGCCTTCAGCACACCCTTAGTTTCTGATAGAGGTCTGTGCATAGTTCTTTGCTTGTGGGGAAGTGAGAAAGTGCTGCAGCCACCAGTAAAACATCCATGACACAGAGTAAGGTGGGCCCACTGAGAATGGACCCCAGGGTAAAAAATAAGCAAAGGTATAAGGAATCTATTGGAGACTAAGGGCATTTTTAAGGCAGCCAGGAGGACAGTTTCTGAGAAGGAGGGGCCATGGGACTGGGGCCCCAGTTAAGAATTATCCTCAGAAAAGGACAGACAGCATTCTTGAGAGACCAGGGCATATTGGTGGGCCCATGGCATCCATTCCTCTGATGTGTCTGCAATACCCTTGTTCAACAAGGAAAACCTACAGTGAAGAATGTCAAGCAGTGAGCGAATCAGAAATATTATCTTAGTGAAGAGAGGCAATACATGAGATTGTATATATCAGCACTGTACATGATACAAAGCACTATTTTGGGGGCACATTAGTTCACTATAAAAGAAAGTGAAATCAATTAGAATGGCATCAATAGCAATAGCTAACCCACTTTCTGCCACTGACTGTAATGACTTATCCTGGCCTGTTGGCAGTCCTTTAGGGCTAACCTTGGACACCTGGATGAAATGCAGATAAAGGTTAATTAGAGAGGCTTACAGTTCTGTCTCAAATTATTAATTAACACAATGTACTGCTCACTTGGGGGCTGCAGGAAAAACTTGTTTGACTGTAAAATGTTCTACTGTTAAATATTCAAAATAAAAGGAAAAGTATTTTTAAGTGTTGAATGTGTCTTGTCAGATTGCCAACCACATCTTTTCAGACTATCAGAGGTAGAATAGCCTCTGCAGAGGCTTTTTCTTTATAGTTCTTATGGTGTCTTTCCAGCTAAGGTATTTTGTAATGCTCAGTCCCAGAAATTTCATAGTGTTAACTTACTCTATCATAGTGCCATTGATGTGTACTGGTGTGTGTTTTTCCACTACTAGATCCTTATGTATGTAGAACTAAATCATATCTTTTCCCCATACTTAATCATTCAAGACACCAGTTGCATGTAAGACACCCAGTCCAGGCCCTCTACTGTAGTGTCATATTAGTAGATTTTTTGTCATATGTAGATACACAATGTGTAAAGAGAGAACAGTTTGTGGGGTCTGTCATTCCAAGTCCAACACCCACTGCACAGTAAATTTGACAAACCCAGTTCATTCAGTTTTTAAATAAGCTTGCTGATTTGATGGTATCGAATTCACAGTTAGGTCCAGAAATGGCATGTGTGCACATGAGCTGGGTTTCTACAGGTGTTCTGCCACATGATGCAGTGCAGTCTGTTTGGTTTATTGGCAATGTGTACCAAATCTAGGCTGAATGAATGCATTTAAGTATTCGTTTCTCTAACCTTTTCATTACAACTAACTTGAGTGTAAATAATCTATAGTCATTTAGGCAGGTGTTCTGGTTTACTCGGGTATTGGAATGGTGTAGAGCTTCTGCACAATCCTCAGAGATACATTACCTGGCACAACAGAAATCAACATCTCTGATTAAAGGGGTATCTATATGTATGCAACCAGCGGCTGGTTGCCAATTATGAGGGTGTGTTTCTGACTTTTGTTCAATAAAGCTGGTCTTACATGGACCAGATGTTCCTTCTGTTTAGTAGCCTAAATTATGTGTAATAGCTCATATGTGTGAGGAAGCCCTGCTAAGTGGTAGGCAACCAGAGTCACGGCATGCCATGAATTGGTGTATAGGCAAGCCTCAAACTGCACATGACCCTGTTTGTTAATTTTTTACATCAGAACAGGACTGCTATCAGGGGAATACACAGAGTACCCCAATCAGGGGTCCCATGGCAGAGGGGGGCTGCAAGAGATATAAAAGTGCAATTTGAAGATGCAAAGGGGACTTGTGAGGCATGGGCAGGGTTGAGCAGGCCATGGATGGAGTTTTAGTATCATTGGCATGACTGTGGTGGATCTGAGGTGTAGCATGTGTCTGTGGTAATTATTTTAATTGAGGTCCCATTCTACTTGGCAGGGCCCTCTGCCCAGGGGCTTGGCCCCCCGGGGGGAGATACCTGTTAGTATGGGTCATTGTACTTCCAAATAGTGACCTTAAAGAAGATAAACTGAAAAACCCAATATATATATATATATATATATATATATATATATATATATCTCTATATATACAGTATATATACAGTATATATAAGTACCAGGTACTGAATCTTGTTCTTCCATCTATAGATGGAGTACCATTGTAACACAACTGCATCACTGCTGCAGATAATGCACTGATGTTTAATATGGAATGAGCCAACATGCCGACATTTGTGGGTTGACCACCTTTTTAGAAAATGTCACGACCATCTTTTTGTGAGCAACTGATGTAAAACCTGTAGCCCTCCAAGTGACTACAAAATGGAGTAAATTAGCTTCAAGCGACATGAACAGAACTCAACTAGAAATTGCCCCCATTAAATTCACCTCTGGATGCCAGGTCCTGTCTAGAACCCAGGCCCAAACTGGCAATCTTTGGATTCTGGGAAATGCCAGAGGAGCTTGTGTAAGATACCATAGACAGTTACTATAAACTGTATTGAGTCTCTGGGGATTGTTTGGGCCTCTGTATATTTGAAATGCCAAGGCCTATTAACTCTCAAAAATGTGAGGTCCTGCATTCTAGAGTGATACATGACAGGATCTGGTGCAGGCACTTTAAATGGTGGTCAGCTATGGGGTATTTTAGCTGCCACCCTGAGGCGGCCAAAGCAGTGTAACCCCCTCTCACCTCTATGCACTTAACTTGACAGCATCACAATGGGGTGAGTGGGGGCTGCATCATTAGTGCAAAGAGCCAAAGCGCCAAAAAAAAACCCTGAATTGAATCTCTTAAAGTTACCGGAAGAAGCTTTTTGCCATCCTGGTAACCAGCAGGGCAATTCTGTCTCAGACAAATAGTCAAATTATTCATGGTTTGAGCACATCTGGGATGATTTCTAGCATTTATAATACACTGGGGCAACAAGAAGCTAGAAATTGCCCAGTGTGCCATTGCCTTAGTACCCAGTGTAAATGGAAAGTCATAATACATTCATCTCTCAATCTCCATCAAATCAAACACAAAGGTAAAAATAAATGAAGCTTAGTCTCTCTTTAATACAGATTCCTGATAAATTAATTATAGCATATTACAATTAACCTATGATGTGCCTATGCATCCTGCGTGTACTCTCTGCAGGATGAACATGTACAGGTAAAGGCTTATTATAATGCAAAGCCACTGGGAAACAAGGGAACTGCCATGTTAATTAAACAAAACATCAGAGGTAGAAGGCGCACACTCCCCAATAGAAAATCAAAAACTGACAAAAGTAAACATGTGCGAGGTGCTAATCCTCCAGGACACTACCCATCTGTAGTTTCCAGAAAATCATGCATGAAAATCAAAAAAAGACGAAAGCACACTCTATAATTAAATAAAAACGAATTTTATTGCATGCTAGTTACCCCACATGGCAACAGCATGTCGCCCTACGCGTTTCGACCTATAGAGGTCTTCATCAGGGGCACAAAAATGCCTGCCTTTTTTTTTATTTTTGTGCGCCTGATGAAGACCTCTATAGGTCGAAACGCGTAGGGCGACATGCTGTTGCCATGTGGGGTAACTAGCATGCAATAAAATTCGTTTTTATTTAATTATAGAGTGTGCTTTCCTCTTTTTTTGATTTTCATGTTAATTAAACAAACTGACGACTGTGATGTGAGATTTCAGTAAAAGTTAATTTATCACAAAACAGAGCTCTTATCATTTTGAGGGCCCTCCTGGCGGATCAGACACCTACCGCAAATATGCACAGCCTGGTTTCAGGAGAAGATTGCTGCTGCTGTATGCAATGCACCTTGTTTCATCTATTATACATGTATGTTATTATATTGAGATCAAGGAAAGATTGGGGCAAACTGAGACACAAAGTGATATATCCAGAAATAGTGTGTGTGATCCATCCGATTCCTTAATCCATCTTGGCAATGGGGCAATGCAATATTTAAGGGGCCCTATATTATGGCAAGCAGTAAGGACATGGCTAGCCTGCATCAGCCGCTGCTGTGGTTTAATCCGCTGCAAGGTACAGAGAGAGACAGAGCCATGGCAGGGGTGCAAGACCCCTGGGTCTACATAAATAACCCTTAATATCTCATGTAGGTGACATTCATTCATGGCACAATACTGACACCTTATGGTGATATTATGTGATTGTCAGGGGACTAGGCAGAAAGGAATATATTAACTTTATGCACAGCATTAAACTAGTTAAATACTAGCGGTAAGTACAGGGCTAGCCTGCATCAGACGATTCTGTGGTTTTATCCACAGAATCTGCGAGACAGACACGGGCAGGGGTGCAAGAGCCCAGGCTCTAGATAAATGACCCCTGATATCTCATGTAGATGACAATGTAATTCATGGCTCAATACTGAAAGCCTAGGGTGATATTATGTGACTGTCAGGGGACAAGGCAGAAAGGAATATTTTTATTTTATGCACTGCATTAAACTGGTTAAATACCATATACCTAAATCCAAAAAAAATGAATCCTTTAGTGTATTGCAGCTGATTCAGAGCTGCACTATGTGTAATGCTGGGAAGGAACTATAGAACCATAGCAAATCAATAATGGTTCTAATTCTGTATCCCTGTGCGCCCAGCAAAATGTGTTTTCAAGCCTCACCACCCCATGAGGGGCCCACAGGTGCACGGAAGAATATTGGAATTCTAGGTCACCACCCTAAATTGTGATGTCTACTCGCCCAACATATACATGATGGATAATTTAAGAATAAGAACTTTGAGCAGATATCAGTGCTTCCTTTCAAAATGAGCCTGTTTCTTTTCACAGCATCCAATGTATTTCTGGGGCCACAGTGTAATCCAGCAATCTTGAGACCAGAGAAGCTTGTCAAAAATAAAATATACCCAATAAAAACTATTGGAACTATGTTTCTAGAATTATCAAGAGCATCAGAAAACCACAAACTATATCCCACCCTAATTCACTGTTCATAGCTCCAACAGAGCCATCTCACATTCCATATAGCATACCTCCCAACATTTTCGAAGTAAAATGAGGGACAAAAATTTTTTCCGCATGTAGAACAGCTGTTTTTGGCCACGCCCATTTTGATGGCCACACCCCCTAATTACCATGTTCATTTTACAAAATTTGGCAGGTTATGAAAGTTATATTTCTCTTTATCTAAACTGTATTTTTTTGTGTCTCAAAATTGTTACAAAGTACCTTATTTGCACCTGTTAGCTGTTCTGTGCTCTCTGCTAAAAGCCAATTAAGTGAGAAAGTTTGTTTCTTTTTCTGGCTGTTCAGTGCAGAGAAAATAGGGACTTTCCAGTACAAATGAGGGACTGCAGGTCAAGCTGTCAAAAGAGGGACTGACCCTCTGAAAAAGGGACAGTTGGGAGGTATGCATATAGTGCAGGCAGCTGTGCTGCAGTTCTTTCCCATTACTCTGCACTGGGACCCCTTTCCCATTACTCTGCACTAGGACCCCCCTTCCTTGGGATGTTATTTCAATGACAGGTGGGACAATAAGCAGCCATGCTGAGAAATAAACAACTTTTTGTTCACTGCTAGGAAAACCTGTTCCAATAGTTTAACACTGCCAGTGTGATTGTGAAGTAGGACAGGTGTAGGTGGTGAGATTCCCCTTGGGCCAGGATGTTTCCATAGAAACCTGAGCATTAAGATACTAATTCTTGTCACATTTGATTTCTCAGTAATTTCATTTAACAGGAGATACGACAGCTATTATCAGAGATTATCCTTGTGAATCCCCTGCCTTGGCATTCTGCTGGTGAGATATGCACTGCTTAACTCTTGAAGGGTACAAAGTACTGCCTGTACACAGACCTGCCCTTGTACCCACACTAGTACCTACACTTGGTGTAGAAGGGAAAGTGTTAGGAACTCACTTCTCAACTCATGGTAAACAAGAGCACTTGGCGTAGAAGGGAAGTTGATCCATAGGCACCCACTTCTCAACTCATGGGAAAAAAACACTTGATGTAGAAAATAAGGTGATATATAGGCTCCCGTTTTTCATCTCATCGTTGTCAAGGATTAGGTAGGGTGCGCTGTGGAGGCAGCAGGAGGAAGGTGAGTCCTTTAGGCAAGAGCTGGCTGAACCCACGGGACATAGACAGGAAAAGGGCAGGGACAGGGTGTTGAGGGCAATGAGTTAGACTGGAACAGGTGCAGCGCGGAACAGGACAGAGAGGGAGAAGATCAGGACTGAACTAGACAGGATGAAGAGGGTGATGAGTCAGGACAAGAACAGACTGGATAGGAACAGGATGGAGCAGAAGTGGGACAGGAACAGAGGGGATGGGACAGGGAGCGTAGATCGGGAGCAGACTGAAAGGATGGGACAGGACGGTGTGAGCATAGATCGTGAACAGAGTGGAAGGATGGGAAAGGGCGGTGCAGTTGTAGATCGGATCAGACTGGGGATTGAATGCAGAGGGACTGGAGCAGAAGGACTGGAGCAGAAAGCAGGAGAGGGAGGAAAAGACAGAGCAAGATACAAAGCGAGACAAGGGAAGATATAAGACAGGGTACAGGTACAAGTCAGAACAGGAAGCAGGAACAGGCAAGGCAAGGTCAGGTCAAGGCAGAGATAGGTTAAGGCAAGGTTAAAAGTAGGACTGGAGCAGAACCAGGAGGGAAAGACAAGGCAGGAACAGAACAAGGTAAGGTAAGGAGGAAATGTTCAAGGTAAGGCAGGACAATACAGGACAGTACAAGGCAAGGAGGATAAAGCTGGAACCCTTAGCTAGGGGTGCTGCCACAGTGCTAGTATGGGAAGCCAATGCTCAGGCAAGGAGTGTTTGGAGGGCTGCCCTAAATAGGACAGTCAGCCCTGATTGGCTGACAGCAAACCAATCAGGTTGCTCCTGGGCTAGGGCTGCAAAGGCCAAGTTACATATAGCGAGCAACCCTACAGGCTGTTCACCTGGTCCAGTGGTTAAAGCATTGAGCCAGAAACCCAAAGGTCCCTGATTCAAATCCCAGCAGAGCCTGACACTTGGTAACAACTGTGCTTAGTGTAGAAGGGAAGGTGGTCTATAGTTTCCAACTTCACAACTCATGAGAACCAAGGGCACTTATTGCAGAAGGGAAGGTGATATATAGGCAGATACTTCTCATCTCATGGGTAACAATTGAACTTGGAGTAGAAGGGAAGGTTGTCCATGAGCTTCCACTTCTCAACTCATGGGAAACAAGCACACAAATTATAGGCACCTTTTTTCCAACCTGTCATGTGCCCCAGGGAGCATCTGACGCAACTCATAGGTTGCTTTACATATTCATTTAAATACTGGCAGTTTATTTATATAGGGGTGCATGGAACAAGCTTTCAGTAGGCCTTCGTGGAAATGTATTATGCATTATATATTGTTGGAGCCGGGAAAGCTTATGATCGAAGTATGTCAAATTGAGGTTTCACTGTACCAGAAACACATGAACATTCAGTGTCTTAAATTGAATAGCCCCTCAGTGTTCCTACTAGCAGCATTAGCAGTAGAGAAATCAGTAAAGATGCCCTGATTTGAGGAACAATGCTTACTGGTATTAATGGAACCACTGAATAGACTTGTTTTGAATTAAGGTGGCCCAGCCAAATGCGTAACTGCAAAGATAGCCCTTAATCCCATATTTTATGAAAACCTCTCTGTTAGAGAGTGGAGCATATCAGTGTGAAATCTCATATTTTGCCAACGTGATAAACAACCATTCCACTGGGAGAACTGATCTGAGATTTCAAATGACTCTATAACTGCAGTCCTGCTCTTAATGATGGTTGATACAATAATCAAAAGATGGAGCACAAGAGAGATCGAAGTCTGTTTAAAAAGTGAAGTTTATTCCATCATCATCCCATGGGCTGCACAATTAACGTGTTTTGCGGCTACCTGCCACTTCCTCAGAAGCTAATTGCAGCCTACCCCCACGCACCTTTCAAAGAGGAACAAACTCCTCCCATATATCATTTTGACATTTTAACCCTTACATTTCCTCATAGTGCCTTGTGAAGTAACAATTCCTCCCCAGTTCCAAACTATCAGAGCCCTTCGTCTAAAACCTATTAAGAAATATATACAAATACATAAAAATAAACAAAAAACATATTTGTAAAACCAATATAGTCTCAAAGCCACCCTCTCATAATATTCATTACATAATATCATAAAACTGTAGTCATCCAATCTACTGTTTTTTGTTTATTTTTATGTTTGTTTTTTATTTATTGTATCTGCTATGTGTAACTGCTGGATGTTATGCACATGGGAGACAATTTTGATACCAGTAAGTGCTCCCACAACTATATATGCTGAGCCTTAATGATGGTTTGCATGTGTATTTAACCTCTCTTTTTTCCACAGTAATTTATAAGCAGTTTTTTGCCACAAACAAGAATATTTTGGTTTGATAATAGTAACTCTTTAGGTATGACCCAGCCGCACAATTTTTTGTTACCTACAAAGTAACCTCTCTTATTTGCCAGAATGGCTAGAGAGACATTTCCCCTTGGCATGAGCTAGGGTAAGTTACCATCTCCTGAATGTCAGGCCCAAGAAAATTCTGTTAGTGACTTGCAGAGAGGCAGCACTTGCCAAAACTAGATTACAAGGCGTGCTTAGGGATACAGCAGCCACATCCCTGGCTATTACTGAGACAGATGTAAAGTAGAAGAGACAACGGTACCCAATGAACAGATGTCTCCTGGCATACAACATGACAGCTAGAGGGCACATGAATTTAGAGACATGCCCAAATCACAATGTGCTGGAAGCTTAGCTCAGACGTTTTTAGAACTGAGGCTGAAAATGTTACATTACTGCAAGGAAAAAACATAGAAACTGGTTGTACTTCTATCTTATCTGACGCCAAACAGCTTAATTTTCTCTTGTAGATACTTTTTCAAGGCCGGTCACCATCTAAAGTTGGGCTACAAGGCTGTGGGCACACAGATTGATGGCTCTGTTTTTTGTCAGCCTGAGTATTTTTGCAGGCTGAGAGAAGCAGATCTGCTCAGTATCCCTGCATCATTGATTTGAATCTGATCAGTATGTGTTTGCTCATAGACAGCAGCTGAAGCTGAGGTCGGCCAAGAGGCTTCAGCTCCACTGTGTGTGAGCACACACAGACTGGTCAGTTTCAATTCAATGGAGCAGGGGCACTGAGCAGATCTGCTTCTCTCAGCATGCAAAATTACGCAGGCTGACAACAAACAGAGCCATCAGCCTGTGTGCCCACAGACGTAAGGGGTGAACACTGCTCTTGATTGAAGGATAAACCATTCGGTCTCAAGATATCTGAAATTAACACAATTTCCCAAATATAAATATTCTTTGCAATGCTTACTGGGTGCATATGAAGCTTTAGCTCTGATTGCTACAAATGATTTTTGTACAATATAAGCACTGAACAACAAACTATTGTTTTTTTTTTTTTGCATTGGTACATAGTATGTATTTTACAGAACCCCCCCCCCCCCCGCCGGCAAGGTCAGACTGGCCTTGCCGGAGGGGGGGATCAGCACCTAGAGGACATTTTCCATCAGCCCATCCACCTTTAATTACACTATCCAGGGTCAGACTGGACCAGCGGGACACTGGGAAAAAACTCGGTGGGCCTGGACCTCATGGGCTCCCGACAGCCCATACCCCCTCTCCCGCTCTGCTGGCCCTAATAAAAAAAACAACTTGCAGCTCTGCACAGCACCGTTTGCAAATGCGCGCTGCACAGGCCCCCGGGTTTGTAACGCAGTGGACAGTGGGCAGATTATCTCAGTATGGGGGCTGGAGGGGGCCCTGGACAGCAGTCCCAGTGGGCACCGGCCCCCCAGTCTGACCCTGACACTATCTAAATCTTATTGCTGTGAGAGTGGGCCCATTGTGTCAAGTTCTCTACAGGGCCATAGAAGACTCGGACCTATGCGTTAGAATAGTATCTGTTCCAAGGGCCATGATTGCAGACTAATAGAATTAGTTCCTCCCCTGTTCAGGTTGGTAATGCCAGGGGTGTAACTAAAGAGGAAGCAGGAGGTAAAGGGGCCCTATGAGGCCCTAATTCATATACAATGTCAAAAAATATTGGAAAACAAGTCAACCTCTAGACATTTTGGACCTGAATAAGAATTTGCTGTGGGGGCCCAGTAATATCTAGTTACCACTTGGCAATGCTATACATGGATAAGAAACTAGCTTAAGAGGGTGCAGAGGGTGCAGAGGGTGGAGCAGATTCCTTAGTAGAGTAGGGTCCACTTTTATTCTGTTTGTTCATTAAAAACCTTGGAGGAGGGCTTTGTTAGCTACTGTATGTATCTGTGTTTGCAGATGACAAAAATATGCAGGCCAATTACTTCCATCCAGTATGTGGCATCCTTGCAGGGGATCTGAAGAATTTGGCAGTGGCAATGATGATAAATGTAAATTTAAGCCCAGGGTATTAAAAAAAAAGAAAATGTGAGACACTTGCAACCAGATCACTGAAAAAAAAACCTAACTGCAAGTATCTTCAAATCTCTTTGTAAACATCACACTAAGGGTTAATTTTGAGATGAGCAAAAGCTAAGGATTTGGTGACCACATTCCCCTAGAGACCTCGACTTACATTGTCCGCCTTTTTTCTGTCTCAAGAAGTTCGGGACTGGATCAGCAAATTCTTGAAATACTGATGAATATTTTATTGCTGCAGGACAAGAAACAGCAACAAATCTAACATTTCCAATCGGGTTTTAACAGACGAGCAATAAAAAACAAAATCACCATCATAAAGAACAGAACCTGCTGCCAAAATGTGCCCAGCTACTTATCAACCTGACGATGCCAGTTCTGCACTCACCAGCAGTGTCATAAAAAAATGTTCAGTGGTAACACATTAATATAAATCATTCCGGAACCTTGGATAAAACTGGGATATCCAAAGACCGTGAAAGGTCAATCACTAACAGCTGCTGAAAAAGATACTGCTCCCCATGTAGCGTGCCTAATGATATTCTCACTCAATACAAATTTTCTGTAGTTTTAAAATTATTGAAAGCAGTATCAGAATGTCTCTATGCTGCAGGGTCTGACTTTAAAACTATGTAGCAGAAACCAGGTGATTAACAGACGTGTGAAGAAACATGGGAGGATGATGGGTGCTAAAAGTTGTTAGAATTACATTTACATTTACGCATAACTTAAAACCAGTGAAATGTGTAATGAATGTATTGGGAAGTTCATGCTCTTGTGCTACACTCTTCCCTTTGGTCAGATAGGAGTTGTGGACCTAGACCACACAGAAAGAGTTGTTGGATGGTTTAGCCAGAAGTAGGAATTATTGAACGTGAAGGGGAAGACTGAATTTATGAGTTCAAGATAAGGTGTGCTAATTCTAATGACCCCATGTCATTAATCAATTCAAATTCAACAAGCGATACAACATTCCACATACTACATGGAATATATAGTGGATAATGTACCCCCTACTGTAATTTATAAAGATATTATAAGTCACCGAGGAGTTATGTGACCATATAAAAGCAAGAGGCCGCAGGCCTGTGGGGGGGTCAGAGGGGTCGGCGTTGAAATTTTGGTCGCTGGTGGCTAATTTTGGTCGCCGGTGTCAAACTTGGGCGTGCCTGCGTCCATTTTGGGCGAGTCGGCATCCGTTTCGGACGCGCGTCGTCAAATTTGGACACGCTGCTTCAAATCCGGACGTGCTGCGTCAAATTCGGCGGCCTGGGGGCCCCTGTTATAAACGGCGTGTTCTGAGGTCAGAACGCGCCGTTTATAAGGATATAATTTACAGTCTGGCCCCATAGGGAAATGACCAGACTGTAGATTATATATATATTTGTACTTTTGTCAACATTTACTCTTTGGGTTCCCTGGGGACGTATAGCAAATGCTGACTCCTCACCGTGTTCCAGTCCAGGAAACTAAAAACACTTTTATGAAAGGAACATTAACACCAAAAACTGAAAGTGTATCAAAGTACAGTAATTAATAAATAATATACTGCTGCTCTGCAATGGTAAAACGGGTGTGTTTGCTTCAGAAAGACTACTATAGTTTATATACACAAGCTGCTGTGTAGCCATGGGGGCAGCCATTCAAGCTGGGAAAAAAAGTAAAGGCAGGCAACATATTAGCATGCTACATCCCAGGATTTCAGAACAATCTGGCAGACAATTTTAGCAGAAAATTCAGAGCTGATAGGGAATGGGAGCTCAATCAAGAAGTGTTCAACAAGATTTGCAAGGTGTGGGGCTAATGTCCATATACCTTGTGGGCTCTTTCCACATGAAGAAAAATTCAACTTGTCGCCCTTGGTGAAGAGACCAGCTAGCAAAATTCTGGAATGCCCTGGTGGTTCCTTCTCTTGCTTCAGATGGCTCAAACTGGCAGTAATTACAAACCTTCTTTGTCAGGGGTCCATCCAAATCCAGTTGGGCTCCTATGGCTTGAAAATTTACAGACACAGTGGCACTGGCTGAAAAGGCTATCAGTTAAAACTGTAGGAACTTTGCTAGCTCTAAGACAAAATCTACCATATGTATTAACTTCAAAAAACAGGGATTTGGGCACTCAAAAACCATAAAGGTCACCAAAAATACAGTTAAAGAGATTCTGTCATGATTTTTATGGTTTATTTTTTATTTCTAAAGTACACTGTAAACAATTCAAATAATTCCTTCTACTATTTCAAATTTTATTCTTGAGCCAACAAATATACTTTTAAGCTGTAATATTGATGTGGATGTAGCCATCTCAGTGCTTTGTGACTGATTCCGAGCTCTGAGAAGGAACCAGCACTTGTAGCACTTGACTGCTATTGTTTCTTCCCTTCTTATTGTTCTTCAATACGACCCAAGTTGTACTCCCTAGCCTCACCTAGTGGTAGACATTAGAATAACTCCAGGAAAAAGCAGGCTTGTGTACATAGCTGAAAATGATGTGAAACATTAGTTTCTTTCTCACCTGAAATATCAGTTATATATTCACTTATCCGTTAGCAGGGCTGTATTTAGGTCCGATGCTGCCCTAGTCACTGGACCTAAACACGCCCCCTACTTGACGTCATACGCATGGACGTCGTGGAAATGACGGTACTGGACGTGTGCACGTGACGTCACTTCCGCCAACCAGCTTGGGCCCCTACCCGTCACCCCCCCCAACTCTTTCACAGGATTTCCTATGGAAAAAACACAGTGCACATGTGAGCACTTGTGTGCATGCACACATGTGCATTGCGGGGGGGGGCATTGGGGGCTCTGAGGAATCAGCCCCGGTATAGAAAAACAAAATGGAATCTTTAATTTCACCTGTTCCTACTTTGCAGTAGGGATGCACCGAATCCACTATTTTTAGATGTTTGTTTTGTGACAAAAAGTCACGTGATTTCCCTTTGCCCCTAATTTGCATATGCAAATTAGGATTTGTATTCGGTTCGGCCAGACAGAAGGATCCAAATCCTGCTGAAAAAGGCCGAATCCTGGCTTAATCCCGAACCGAATCCTGGATTCGGTGCATCCCTACTTTGCACAAAAACTCTTTCCTTTCTGCTCAAATTGGGAGAAGAGGCTCTGATGGCAGCAACGATTCTTGGCAGCCATGAATAATTGACCTTTTTCAGTTTTTTTCCTCCCCTGGCACAAGTCAAAGCTTTGTGCAGAAATTATAAATCACTTGGGATGAAATAATGGGACATGAACAGCTGTGGTAGCAGTGGCCATAGTTCAAGGAACAGTACACCAAAAAATGAAAGTGGTTTCAAGTAATTAAAATATATTGTACTGTTTAATGCACTTGTGTAACTGGTGCCTTTGCTACACTACTATTGTTTATATAAACAAGCTGCTGTGTAGTCATGGGGGCAGCCATTCAAAGCACAGGTTACATAGCAGATACCAGATGCATTATGTAGAATCCTATTGCATACCTCCCAACTGTTATATTTTTTGTGGGACAGTCCCAATTTTGACAGCTCAACCTGCACTCCATGATCAGTAAGGAAATGTCCTAAGTTTCTCTTTCATCTCCTGCACTGAATAGCCAGAAAATTATACAAAGTTTCTAAAACTTTATTGGTATTTGGCAGACAGCCCAGAATATGTGGTAGGTGCACTTAGATACATTTGTAACCGATTTAAGATAAGCAAAGAAACAATTGTAACTATTTAAGATAAGCAAGTCTCTTGGGGAAAATGTGACTTGCAGCTTAAAGTGCAATTCACCTTCATTAGCTAAACTTTAATAACACATAAAAACCACAGAAATGTGTTCAAACTTTCATTAACTGTCAAATTTTGTAAAATGAACATGATGATTAGGGGGTGTGGCCACAAAATGGGCATAGTCGAAAAATTTGCCACGCTCCTGGCGACTAATCATTTTGTCCCTCTTTCTATTTCCAAAATGTTGATGCGAGAGCGTAGTGTGACTACGTGCCAGTACCTGTCTATTGCTAACAAAAACACCTTCAGCACACAGGCAGCAGTATAGACCAAGTGGCAGATCATTTCACTAATGTGCCCAAATATTACCACTACGGCTACACAATTCCTTGTTTAAATGAGTTAAATGACGTTAATGGTTCAAAGAATGTCAGGCAGAATGGTCGGCCCCCACTAGGGTTTCCACCTTTTCTGGAAAAAAATTACCGGCCTTCCTATATTCTTGCCGTGTTTTCCCTATTAATAACATTGGCATCAAGCATCATTTTTACTGACCAGGCTGGTAAAATACCAGCCAGGTGGCAACCCTAACCCCCACTCATTTTCACCTCACCAATTCTGGCCCCGTTGAAAAAGTTTGGACACCCCTGTGCTAAGTAGCTTGTGCATTTTCTCCTTTTTAGCTTAAATGGCTGCCCCCATTGCTACACAATAGCCTATTTACATAAACTATTGTTCTTTCTAAAGCATACAGACACCTTTTACCAATGCATAGTTAGTAACAGTACATTATATTTTAATTGCTTTAAAGGGGGTGGTTCACCTTCAGGTTAACTTTTAGTATGTTATAGAATGTCCAATTCTAAGCAAATTTTTAATTGGTCTTCATTATTTCTTTTTTAAAGTTTATGAATTATTTGCCTTCTTCTCCTGACTCTTTCTAGCGTTTCAAAAGGGGGGTCACTGAACCCATCCAAAAACCAATGCTCTGTAAAGCTACACATTTATTGTTATTGCTACTTTTTATTACTCGTCTTTCTGTTCCAAACCTCCCCTATTAATATTATTCTCATTTAAATCAATGCATGGTTGCTAGGGCAATGTGGGCCATAGCAACCAGATTGCTGCTGAATAAAAAGCTAAATAACTCAAAAACCACAAATAATAAAAAATGAAAACCAGTAGCAAATTGTCTCAGAATATCACTCTCTATATCATACTAAAAGATGAACAACCCCTTTAAACAACTAATTATTTAATTATTTCTCCCTCGAGACAAAAGTGGATGCAGACAGAGGAAAAAGACTGTGAGCCGACCAACAAGAACTACCAATTTTTATTTTGCAACACTGAACTAATACGCTCTCCCTATTTGTCACGCCCCAAAAGCGCCTGCGTGACGCCTCACTGCGCTCGCTTATGACAAAACAGTCTCGCGTGATGAGACTTGCGACATCGGGATTTACTGTGAGACAGGAGCCGAGGCGTTTGTTGTTATGACATGTACGTAGTGATCCGGGAGTGCGGGCTGTGTTTAGAGAATTGGGACTGTTGGGGCAGTATGGGGAATGCTTCACCGACTCACTGGCAGACCTTATTCCCATTTCCTGGAGTCGGCGGATAAAGCGAAGCCTGAGCCACGCACAATATGACTAGCTCTGCTTGTTCTCCAGTCCAAGCCGTCAAAACAATGCAGAGAGAGGACGCTACGTCGTGGGTTTGTGGGGAGTCGGAAGAGAGGAGCAGCAGTGCCCCCGGTTCATTAGAAGATGATATGAGGCAGTTAGAGACAAGTTTGCGCCTTCAGTTGGACGAATGGGCCCCTGTGCTCACTGCTGTCCAGCGCCTGTTGGTGTGGGAAAGAGCCCTGCCTAGCCTACTCACAGCCGCCGCTCTCCATGGAGTCTTCTGGTGAGATCTTTTACTATACTTATTTATGGCCTATATTTAACAACGTTTCACTTGGTCTTCATGTTGTATCGGGTTTTTTTTTATGGTTTGTCTTCCTATTCAGCATTCAAATGAGGAGGTTACTGACACCTGCAGCCAATTCATATATTTCCCTTGGAGAATACAGTTTTATTGGGGTTGTTATTTTAAATACTTCAGTTTCTACTCCTATTCATCACTGCCTGGTTGTTAGGGTATATAACCACATAGCAACCGCATATCAGGTGAAGTTACAAACCGATGAGCTGCTGAACAAAAAAAGTTCAGCAGTTGTCTTCAGATGGGGGGTCAGTGGTCCATATTTGAAAGCTGGAAAGAGTTAAACAAACAGGGAGCACTCACTGATCCTAAGAAAAATCCTCTGTGCTGCTATGTGACACCGCCCCTGAATCGTGATAAATCCAAGCAATGCTGGAAAGAGTCAGAAGAAAAAGGCTAAACATTAAACAATGAAAATACAAGATAACTTAAGTTGAACCGCCCCTTTAAAGGATAAGGACATTCCAATAGATTATTGGTTGCCGTTATGTAAGGCACTCCCCAGTGTATCAGGGGTACCTAACACATTGGACATACAGGAACATGTCAGTATCACGTTAAAAACATAAGCTTAACTTATATACATATGTATGTTTATACTCGTCTATGAAAAACCTGGTTTCTTTAGTAGCCAGACTCCCTTTTAATATTGTTAAATGCTTGTGCTGGCTCATGGATGCTAGCTGCTTTGTTAGGCTAGAACAGGGGTCCCCAACCTTTTTCAACCTTGTGCAACACTCAGATGTAAAAAGAGTTGGGGAGCAACACAAGCATGCAAAATGTTCCTGGGAGGTGCCAAATAAGGGCTGTGATTGGCTATTGGTAGCCCCTAAATGGACTGGCAGTCTACAGGAGGCTCCATTTGGCAGTACATCTGTTTTTTATGCAACCAAAACTTGCCTCAAGCCTGGAATTAAAAAAAAAAAATAAGCACCTGCTTTGAGGCCACTGAGAGCAACACCCAATGGGTTGGGGAGCAACATGTTGCTCACGAGCTACTGGTTGGGGGATCACTGGGCTAGAACAACCTGCAACTGAGACCATTAGAATGTTCATGATTTAAGCAGATGTTTAATCCGACTACTCAGTTGTGCTGCAAGGGGCATTCAAGTGATCAAGAACTCCGTTAAAGGGGTTGTTCACTTTCCAAACACTTTTTTTTAGTTCAGTTGTTTTCAGATTGTTCCCTAGCAATAAAGACCTTTTTTCAGTTACTTTCCATTATTTTATTTTTTTAGTGTTTTTCCAAGCTCTAAGTTTAAAGTTTAATGGAATTCAGGTGCACTGTTACAATTTTGCAACAATCAGTTGATACATTTCTCAGCAGCATCTCTGGAGTATTAGCAACTATTGTATCAATTCCAGCAGCTGCAAAATCCAACTCCGGTATCAAATCAAAATCAAATCCATCTCAGGCATTCTGCTCAGCAGGGACAAAGATAAGAAATGTATCAACTAAATGTATCAATTTAGAACAGTTTACAGGGTCGACAACCCCCTTTCCAGAGCTGCTTTAGAGGGTGAAAAATGACATTTTACACTTCAATATTAAAAAAAAAACGGTTACAAATAGAAAGTAACTGGAAAAAGTCGTTATTTATGGTGATCTATTTGAAACCAACTAGGTGGTTCACCTTTAAGTTAACTTTTAGTATGTTATAGAATGTCTAATGCTAAGCAACTTTTCAATTGGTCTTCATTGTTGTTTTTTTACTTATTTGCCTTCCTCTTCTAACTCTTTTCAGCTTTCAAAATGGGGTCACTGACCCCATCTAAAACCAAATGCTCTGTAATGCTACATCATTATTGTTATTGCTGCTTTTGATTACTCCTCTATTCAGCCTCTCTCCTATTTATATTCCATTCTCTTATTCAAATCAGTGCATGGTTTCTAGGGTTATTTGGATCCTAGCAAATTTCAAACTGGAGAGAAATTGAATAAAAAGCTAAATAATGCAAAAACAACTGATATAAAAAATGAAAACCAATTGCAAATTGTCTCAGAATATCACTCTCTACACTATACTAATTGTTAACTCAAAGGTGAACAACCCCTTTAAGTGCAAAGGGATAGATTTGTCTCTCAAAGTGGGGCACTACTTTACTCCCTCTGGCACTGGTGTCTCATTTGTGTTTCCGCAGCTCAGTCCACTTTACTTTCTTCATAATTTTAATAATCCTAACAGCAGCCTTCCAGATACAGTACGCCTGACCTTCAAACATAAGCATTAATTTTAGTTTGTTTGTCCTCTGCCTCTGAACCTTTGTGTCAATAAGAGGAGTGACTTGATCCTTTATATAACAAACAAGCTCACGGATCTGTGGTGCTGCTTACACCAAATCAACATCTTGTTACCTGTACCACTGGTTCTGCTGATATCTTCTCCCTTTTTTCCTCTGCAGGCTCTTCTCGTATCTGTCCCCAAGACCTGTGTTTCTGTTAAGCTTTTTCATGCTATTAGTTCTTTGTGTGGCACGCTGGAAGCCCTGGCTGGTAGCACACTTCAGAGGTAACCATTATTACCTTTCATTTATAAATTGGAAAAAATGGCTTTGTTTGACTGTTCATTGGTTGCTCTAGTGGTGAAATAGTAAAGACAAGCCTTCCTGGGCATATCAGGGTAAAAAGTGTTTGTAATCAATGCTGGGAAGGTCTCTGCTCCTGAACATGGCTGTTATACCTTCAAATTGAGAATTTTATTAAACAGGCAAAATACTATAGAACCAGGGCCGCTCCTGCCATGAGGCAAGGTGAGAACCTTGCCTCAAACGGCAGTGAGCGGCCGCTTGCAGGGGGCAGCAAAAAGCCACCTCTTGTAACTTTAAGAGCCGAACTTCCGGGGTTTTAACCAGGAAGTTCGTCTTCACTAGTGCAAAGAGTGCTAATGCGTTCAGTGATGCTGCCCCCCTTAGATCCACTCTG
Organism: Xenopus laevis; assembly: GCF_017654675.1. Lineage (NCBI taxonomy): Eukaryota > Metazoa > Chordata > Amphibia > Anura > Pipidae > Xenopus > Xenopus laevis. The sequence goes on from NC_054387.1 coordinate 62,595,405, forward strand.
ACGCTAATTTTTAAGTGCAGAGAGGAGGGGGGCCGCATCTGGGCTACTGCCTCACGGGGCAGCAGCCCCAGAATCGCCGCTGTATAGAACAATTGAATGACAGCAGATTCAAGATCAAAATAACAGCAACATTGAAGATACAAAAATATCAATACAATTTGGCATTTAACATTTTCATAAAACCACTAATATAAAATGAAACAAGTTAAATCTATTAACCTTGCTCAGTGGACCTACCTCTAGTAGGGACATATTGGACTTTTCTTTGGTTAGCTCTTTCTATGTACTAATGGCCCAGCTCCATCTTATTGTAACGTGGGAATAAATCAAAGAGAGATGGCATTTAAAATGACATGAGTACATGGATGACATCTACTGCTATTCTTCCACCAATTGTTTTATGAAGACGTATTGTCTTGGCATTGTGTATCAGCCATCCACATGGATGGATCCAGATGTTAGGCCCCTTGGGCTAGTATTAGTTTTAGCATGCTGAGCAGTATAATTCTGGGACCTGTGTGCTATATACATGGTTCCTGCTAGACAGGATAACTGCCCTTGTATAGCACTTTATAAAATATCAGTCATCGTTATTATACTGTTACAATGCAACATTGTTTTATTTTTACAGCACCATCTTTTGGAGAGTTTTCCAGTGATAGGTATGAACCAAGCAAACACCTGTGTGAACATGAAACTTCAATATTTCATTGTAATGTATCAACATTTCATTTGTTTCATTTGTTTTCTATAACCATTCCCTGCTGTTTACATGTACCATTGGCTTCTATGCATCCAATTGTACAAAGAGAGAACATCTGCTGCCAATGTGTTATTCATGTGTCATACTGGAATCTTTAAAATGCTGTCAACAGTTGCAACAGATGCTGGCACGTGTGATGGACATGCTTATTTTGGGGAATTGCTAGGCACGTGACTTATCTGGCATTTACCAGCTGAGTGCTAATTGATCTCTGCTTATGCTGTAAATCAAAATAGGACCTAGCATTTCAAGTGCATTGTGGACCAGGCAGCGCCCCAATACCCAAAATATAGCACACGTTTATGGCAGCCCTTCTGACATTTGCCAGAATCTCCATATTGTCATGTCTGTGCTCCTACTCAGCACCCAAGTAATGAAATTAAACTATACCTGTTATACCTGAAGGACTTGACCTTGCGGTATGACATCGCTTTATGCAGCATCACATAATTATCAAAGGTCTAATATAACATACATAATTTATTATCATTAAAGGTCTAATTAATAGGCACTTGCAACTTGTGTCATTTACATGTAAAGTTAACCCAAGATATTCTATATTGTGTTTACAATTCCTTATCAGATGGCTTAGGTCAAAGTGGCTCTCTTGAGTACAATGATTTACTTGCATGTTGTTTGCTATTATAGGAAGTTGTTGTGCTTAGCTTTTATTAATTATCCCTACAGGGAATTTCAAACAAGTGTTAACTACTATAGTAACTGAGAAGAATTCTAAGGTAGCTGCAGCTTCATACAGCACTATTCTGTTTGTAAATAAACTTGCAGTGAAATCAAGCAATTTTGTCTGGGTTGGGGCCTCCTCTTTTCTTCCCAGTATCAAATCTTAATGATACCAAACTGTTACTTGTAGAAATAAATATAAGGCAACCTTTGGGTTGTCATCTTCTATGATCCTTTGGCTCACACATGGGACATCACATGGGGGTGCGCTAGACATTGGAGGGGTTATTTATTAAAGTCCGTTTGCCAAAAATCCAAAAAATTCATGTTTTTTTACTATAAAATTCGAATTGTTAGTGGGGGGGGGAAAAACTCAACTTTTTCAGGATTTATTTTACCCCAAGGATAGAAAAAGTCAGAATTAGAAAATCCAGCATCTCAGAACTGCCGTGGTTGCATATAAGTCAATGGCAGAAGTCTCGAAGATATCTTGATCAGCGCTAGGTTTCGTTTAGTAATCCAAAGATTTTGTGGGTTTCGGGCAAAAAATAATAAAAAAAATTTTTTGGTTGTTTTTCCCGCACAGGAAATTTTCAGGAAAATGTATTGATAAATAAGGGGTTAAAACCTGGGCGATTTGGTCAGAGTATTTTTCAGAAAATGAGATAAATTCGGACTTTGATAAATGGGCCTCTAGCTGTGACTATCCCATGATAAATGGGTCTCCAGAACAGTCGCTGCCCAGTCAATACCTGCACTTTACTGTATCCTTTCACTATGCCATATACTGGGAAGGATAGAACCCAGTGCCCATAGGCGGATTTTAATAAAGGCTAGGGAAGGCTAAGCCTCCCCAAACCTGCCTGATAAAAAAAATGAGGAGAAAAGAAAAAAAAAAATCAAAAGTTTACTAACTATTTATTCTGTCCACAACAGAGCTTGCGATCACAGTTAAAACTGCAGCTTCTGATTTAGTTTTTCCCCTCAAGTTCTAAGTCCCGGTTCAGCTACTATGTGATTGGCTGAACTGGATGAAGAAATTTGAGCCCTCCTCTAGCCTAACCAATCCTCTTGTGGCAGGACCGGGACTTACACTTTGAAGCGAAAACGCTGAAGTTCCTGCTGTGCTGTCTGTCTTCCTTTCCAATCAATCTGTGCATGCAGCTATGAATATCTAAAAGTCCCCAGGTTATGTGTGCAAGGGCCAATATGCAGGTACTTTATCACTATACTTTTGCCATATGAATTCTGTTCAGCCCTTTTCTCAACCGGTCAGGAAACAATAGGAAAATAATAAATCATGCATTTCATGTGAAGCAAGTTAAATTAGATCACAGAAACATGGGAGAGGTGTCACCAAAATGCAAGTTTTGTAGAAAAACTACAAGTTTTGCTGGAAAGTAATATAAGGGAAAAATGGGTAAACAAAAAGAAACGAGAGAAAAAGGGTTAAAAACGCTGGAATGTATAGGTGGTGGAAGATTTAATGATGTCAAATGAAAAGTGGAATAGAGTAAGGACAGGATAGAAAAGTAGATTACAAAAGTAAAAAAAAAGGGTAACATGGGAGACAAGACTGGGGGTCCATCCTGAGAGAGTGTATCTGTGCTGCGCTACTGCTTTCTCCAATACCACACTGAGCTTTGTATAAATGCAGGCCAAGAAACATCCTCTCCACTCGTCTGCATTCTTCTGTGTCTGAACCCAGAGCCACTGTGCCATAATGTATGTCATTGTACTTCAACCCAACTATATCATGTGCTTGGGTTGTCAGCAGGGCTGGACTGAGAATTAAAATAGGCCCTGACATTTCAGGTATACAAAGGCCCACCGGCCCACACAGACCCCACCAGCCCACTAAATACTGACTTTCTATGGCACTCTATAGCAGCCCCTCTGGCATTTTCCAGAACCCACATAATCCACTTCAGCTACTACCAGGGTTCATCCTGCAGCAGGGCCGGAACTAGGGGTAGGGAGAAGAGGCACGTGCCTAGGGTGCAAAACTTGGGGGGCACCAGGCATGTAACTTCCATGTCGTCTACCCCTAGTCCGACAGTATTACCTCACTAATGGGGCCAAGCTCACTCCTGCTGATGCGTGCCTATCTGCACACGCTCCCTTGCGTACGACCAAGCGAGTGATTGTTTGCGCGCAACCGCACACGTGCGCACTCAATCCAGCACTTGTTCCCGTGTTGTGTGCCGTGGAGCAGAGGGGGTGACTCCATCAGCTGAGTTGCCTGGGGAGCCCGGCCAGAATGGCCCAGCACTGTCCTGCAGCCCCAAGCTGGTGTTCAACTATACCACTCAACACTCATAGATATTCAAATGCATTTAGTGGGTTTTGTCTGGGTAAATGGGAGATAAAATTAAACAGGAAAATTAAAGATACTCGCTTTTTTGGCCCTTGCTAGATAGATAGAGTAGATTCTCAGTGTAAAACTTCCTTCTGTTCGCTTTGTTGTCAGTGTTTTCAAATCAGCAGTGAGATAAGCAGGGGGAATAAGCACTAGACATACCTATTTTGACACTTGTTAGAAGCATAGAAGTTTCTTGGCATTTACTTATTCCTGGGATACTTTGATTTATGACATGCCATGTGTTTACTGGACATGCAAGACCAAATAGTCCTGACAAGTAAGGGCTGAATTCCACTGCACTTTGATGTCTGATTCGTCGCCAGGAGATGACACGCACATGATGTGTCCGATGTGTAGAAGTTAATGGAACAAAAATTGCAGGTACAAACTACATGTATCCGACTGTCGGATGAAGACGCATACATGTAGTTGTACCCAGGGGCGCTCCACCAATGAGGCGAGTTGATCCACTCACCTCAGGCGGCAGCGCCCCCCTGGTTACCAGGGGCGGCAAAAATGCCGCTCCTGGTAACTAAGAGCCGAATTTCCGGTTTTCAACCTGGAAATTCAGCTCTTCTAGTGCAGAGAGTGCAATTGCACTCTCTGCACTAGCGTTGTGCAGCACCCGACCCCCTCCTGCGCAGAAAATGTGAGCGCCGTGAGGAGGGGGCTACCTTAGGCGGCATAAAGGCATGGATCGGCGCTGGTTGTACCTGTTATTTCACATTCCGTTCATCACCTTCTGCACGTCGCATGCGTGTAATTGCCTGGAGACGAATCGGACATCAATGTGCTGTGAAGTTCAGCCCTAAGGTGTTAAGTAGCCTCCCCAAGGACAAAATTCACCCTCCGCCCATGCCAGTGCCTCTAGTTTGCTTAGCAGCAGCTTATGAAATTGTAAAAATCGTGCTTTTAAGCTTGGCAGAAGTGCTAGCTACAAGGTTTATTTGCCAGGAATGTCGCTGAATAACATAAAAAGTTGGGGAGAGTCTATTGTTATAGTTCTAAACAGAAGTCACTTAAACCTTTAATAAACATACTTATTTGTGTGTAGTGAAGTCCTATCATCTATGGCTGCAACAGGGCACCCCCGCCTTCTAAGTGTGCCTGAATTGTGCCACTACCTAGCAGAGAGCTGGATAACTTCTCAGCAGTACATCCAGGAGCTGGTGCTCTACAAGAAGCAGAAACCTGGCACTGTGAGTAGAGTTGTTCTCATCTGTTGACCTTTCTACAGTCACTTAATATCCAGTAACATTGTAGGCAACAAATCCCAAAAATATTCAGTGAGACTCTTCCTTTGTATAATGGACTTTGTTAAAACAGTGCCTGTTATTTGAAATCTGATGATACTATAGAGTTATTGAAGGCAAGCAGGGCAGCACCCAAATTTGCACATGATGGGATGGCTTGTTTGTATTTTTTGCCAAATTCACACCTCTTTAAATGGTAAATCCACTCAGGATTAAACATGGATCTTTATGCACTAGTTCCATTAGCATATCTGACTGGGCTGGACATGTCAGAGAAAATTGTTATTCTATGTACATCCTTTTCTGAACTGCTCTCTTTCCAGTGGTCATCCATTGGGGCAGGATATAGAGCTGATCCCATGACATTCTTTATGGACAAAGGAAATTCAGTATGAAACAAACTAAGCAAGGCCCAGTCAAATCTCAGTCAAACTGTTGTTTTTTATTGTTACAAGTATTGGTAAACGGGGGAGGTATTTAGCAGATTTCTAGATGGGCTAATTCAAATGGGCTCATGTTTCATGCCAATAGGACTTACCTTTAAAAATGTAAGTCATTAGGCATTTTCACAATTCCGTTCTTTAGCTGTTACTAAACTGCATTTTCCAACATGCTCTGGCAGTATCAGGATACCAGATGCTGTAGTCCATCAGTAGCAAGAAAAAATATTAACCACCCAGTGACTTAGTTTGATGTTCTTCCTCTTTCTGCCTCAGTTTTGCGCTGTGGTGTGCTCAGGCTGTGCTGTAATGGCTACCGTCGGACATTATGTGCCAGGGATTATGATCTCCTATATAATCTGTAAGTAAATAATTTAGAAATATAGCACTAGGGCAGTGTTTACGATAGTAATCCCTGTTTATTCCTATTACCCTCTCTTGTAGTGCTCAGTGTTTTGTTGTGGCCAGTAGTCGTTTATCGTGAGCTGATTCAGAGAATGTATACAGCACTTGAACCAGTTCTCATGAAGTTGGACTACAGCATGAAGGGAGAAGGACTGCACCGCTCACACAAGAGTAAGAGAAGTGGTTATGTCCAACCTGTCACAGCAGTGTGTGATGCTAGAGGAGGGCAGTGCTATAAGGGCTCAACTATGCTCTCAGATCAATTTGTGTATATACCGTACATATGTGTATATATTTTCTCTTCCCAGAGAGGCAGGCAAAAAAAGAAGCTGAACAAGGTGAAGAATTGGTAGCTGAAACAGAAAGTGAAAGTGAGATTGAGCTCTCTGGATTTTCTCCTGAGGTACGTTTGTTTTTAGCAACTAATTATTGGCTGGCATGGTGAAACTGTGCTTAGCACTTTTGCTTTGAAGAGCTGGGCTTTCTTCTCGCCATGGAACATGTAGGTGTGAAGTTTGGTTGTTCAGATACCTGGTGGGAAAAGCTTCCCTTTCCTACCATATAGACATTCAGGTTAAATTTAAGCCTTTCAAGTTATGAATCATCCCTGTAGGCATGCAATATGGGTTTTAAGGATCTAAGGGATTCTTCACTGCAGCTCCAGGTATGCCTTGCTAGCAAGCATGAGAGGGAGTATGAAAAGAAGCAGTAAGCAAAAGATCTTTAGGAGTAGCAGAGAGCTATTAGATTATAAAGGATCAGTTCGGTGTAAATATAAGACTGCGTAAAAAGATGCTGTGAAGGCTGTGAAACATAAAAAGAAAAATTCAATATAGTTAGCCGAAAATGTCAGTGAAGGAATGTCTTAAATTATAGCCAGGACACGACTTCCTCCTTTGCACCTCTCTAACCTGTTACTCACCAACATGGGGGCACATGGGACATAACTAATTCACTTAGTTTGCTGAGCATGCAGGTCAAGGTCAAACACAATTTTACCTAGTTTTATTTTTTCATTAAACAGTTTGCTTAAGATGGCCCTACACATACCATAAAATACATACACAATTCATTATTGGTAAGCCCTTTGTGGCCAGCTGATCCCTACCCATATCCATGTACTATGGATGTTGATCAACTTGTAGGTTTAAAAAATATATCATACAATGCAATGTGGCTCCTTTTCACTTCAAGACTCTTTGCATGAATGATCTGAACAATGATGGGCACCTGCACACTGTGTGGTCCCTCATTCACACTATGGAGAGCCTACCAGATTAGTTCATGTATGGCTGCCTTTAACCTATGGCAGACCCATTTTTTTAACCAGCTGATGTACATCATATGCATTATTACAAGAAGTAGCAAAGCCTAATGCAAGTCCTAGACAAAAGGGAAAGATGGTGATATTCCCCAAGGAGTAGTCTTTGTCTTTGTTGATTTCTGTAAACATCTAATTTTGTGTCTTTATCTATTTAGCAGCTACAACGGAAAAACTCTCTGTTTCAGGAAGCCATCAGGAAAGAATTTGTGAATGAAAGTTTGCTTAGAATATACATGTGGATGTTTTTTTTTTTTTCGGGCCAAAAGTGGCAGGATATCATAGTGGGCAGTTTGGAAATATAGGGAAACTTTATGGGTATTTGTATGTACATTTGCAGCCAGTAGATAAAATATAACAATTTGTTCTTTGCTTGCAGATGGATGTAAGACTTACGGCCTTAGCTCTATCCATTACGGACTCTGAGCTGTCTGATGAGGAAGCCTCCATTTTGGAGAGTGGTGGATTTTCAGTCTCTAGGGCAACCACACCCCAGCTAACAGATGTGTCTGAAGGTGAGAGCTTTATTTTGCAAAAGAGAGCGTGCCCCCTAACTTTATACTTACCCCTCGTTGCAGATTCAGGCATGGGACTTCAATGCAGCCATCTTCCAGGTCTTCGTGTTTTCTTCTGGCGCTTCGGCAATTTTCGTCCATTACGGCGCATGTGCAGTTGTCGCAAACCGGTAAATTGCTCCAACTGCACATTCGCCGCTTTGCCGGTCTCCCACTCAGCTTACCGAAGACCCGGAAGATGGCTACGGTGAAGTCTGATGCCTGAATCTGCACCGAGGGGTAAGTATAAAGTTAGGGGCATTTCCCCGGGGGGCAGCTAGCCTGTGGGGGGGATAGGCTCTAAATGGGGGGGGGGTATGGTTTTTTGGCTAAATTGTTGAATTCTCCTTTAATGACAAGAAGCAGGCAATATCAGTACAATGGAAATAACTTCCAAGTTATCCTTTTACCATGGTTCTCTATTTTTTTTTTAAGATCTAGACCAACAGAGCACTGTGACAGAAGAAGGTTCTGCACCCAAAGAGTCCAGTGACTTGTCTCAGTGGCTAGAGCAGCGCCCAACTGAAGAGAAGCCTTTATTTGAAACTGATATGGCACACTCACCTGTCCATACTCTAAACTTAGAAACTGAAGAGCTGTTACCTTCACTAACCTCCCCTCTGCACTTTGTCAACACTCACTTCAATGGAAAGGGACAAGCAGTTGGATTGGCAGGTGAAGTCCAATCCTTGAGGGAGGGCAGTGGGGCTATTCCCTCTGGTTTGCAGAGCCCCATAATGCCAGTTGCTATTCTGGGACCCCCTCTTTCTGAAGTACAAGAACCAGGAGATGATGGAGAGGATTTTGAGTTGTTGGAGCAAGAGGAGGTAGATCAGATGGAGAAGGAGCTGGAAGAGGCCGAGAGGTACCGAGCTGCCAGTACATCCAAAACCCCAGTCTGTTCTCAAATGGAAGAAGAGAAACCTGCTTCCTAGGGCCTGCAAAGACTAGAGGTGTAGGGGAGGAACACAAGGCTCCTCTCTGATATTATCTACATGCACAGTATCTGATAGACAACTCTACTCAAGGGAAAGTTAACTTTTAGTCTGTTACATGCAAAAGTAACTGAAGCAACTTTGCTGTTGGTCTTCATTTTTTTCTTTTATCCTTTTAATACTTCACCATTTGAGTTTCCATCCTGCCTGTTTCCAAAGTGAAATATAAAATGCTATTGGCTTGTTATCGTTAGTGATTAGAGGAACTGTAAAACATTTAGGACAATGGCACGGGCATCAAAATTTCTGAAATTGCTTCCCTTAAATGGAGGTGGCTATGGCCTGGACCATAGTGATGTTAAGCAAATTGCCATTGCGATGAATGTGATGTTTACTGTGGGCTAGTGGACCTACACAAATGTGCTGAATCACTGATTTTCCATTGTCCTGAAGTATATTTTTACTATATTTTTCGTTGTTGCTCTTGGGACTGTTGCTAGGGCACTGAGCATGCAGTTTCAATCCCATACTGGAGAACAAGAAAAGTTTAAAAAAATTAAGACCAACTGCAAATTTTCTCAGAATGTTATCTACATCCTACTAAAAGCTAATTTTAAGGCCAAGATTCCTTTTAATGTTATCTGGCAAGACATAAAACAGTCTATCATAATGGGCATTGGATAAAAGGGTTCAGCTTTTCCCCATCTCTTTCCCCAGGGAAAGGGTTTATTTTTAATCTAGACAAACATCTTACTTTTTTAATTGCTTTGCACCCCTGGATACACTTTATAGTATTTTTTTCTTCTTCTTCTTCTTCGGGGCACATTTACTATAGGTCGAATATCGAGGGTTAATTAACCCTCGATATTCGACCATCTAAGTTAAATCCTTTGACTTTGAATATCGAAGTCGAAGGATTTACCGCAATTCGATCCATCGATCGAACAATTTTCCTTCGATCAGAAATTGCAAGGAAACCCTATGAGGACCTTCCCCATAGGCTAACATTGGTGCTCGGTAGGTTTTAGGTGGCGAAGTAGGTGGTCGAAGTTTTTTTTCAAGAGATACTACTTAGACTATCGAATAGTCGAACGATTTTTAGTTCGAATCGTTCGATTCGTAGTCGAAGGTTGTAGTAGCCAATTCGATGGTCGAAGTAGCAAAAAAATAATTCAAAGTATTTTTCATTCTAATCCTTCACTTGAGCAAAGTAAATGTGCCCCTTCATGTAACATTTTTTTTTTTCATCTGAAAATTGCTAACCTGTGCACAGCTGGACAAACCCGGCTGTGTTTTGTAAGTGTGTTATACTGAATAGGGTGCAGGCATTTATTACTTTTTAAATATTTTTATTTTCACGGTTATTGTGACTTGGATGTGTCGGCACTTTTGTACCTTGTGAATAGTTTTAAATACTTCCGAGTACGTGGGCTGCTCTTGATGATACCGTAGGCATATCAAAGCAGTGGCCTTTTAGCTATTGTGAACTGCAAATCCCTGTGCCCCAGCTAGCTCACAGGGTTACTGGGAATGCTGGGAGCTGTTGACAACATATGGAGGGCACCCATATTTGATAACCCCATACTTCCAAAGCAGGTCTGTTACAGTTTTAAGTAAAAGGCAGACCCATGAGCACATAGCCACACTGGACTAGAGTACACTTTGCTCTTATGTAAAGGAAAAACCTAGATCCTTAAACGGTTCTGTAAAAAAATTGAGAATTTTCTATTCTAATGATAAAAACTGCAGAAATATCGGAGTATTTTATAATTTTCAGAAAAATATATAGTTTTCACCTTGAAAGCACTTAATGCATTTTAGCTACAGACATTATTGTTAGTAGTTTTGCTCTTATTTTAGGAGGACATGAAAATTAATTTATAAGTTGTCCTTCTATAAAAAAAAAAAAAAAGGGTAGATGTTAAATATATTGTGAAGCAACAGGTGTCCGGGGGGAGGGTGGCAGGGGTACTTTTTTTCTTTTTGCTCCTGACCAGACTAATAAGGAGTTTGTAAATCAAAGACATCTAAGATGTAATAAAAGCATGTGAAATTGCTTACCTTAGCTTGTATTATGTGCCTGAAAACAATGTGTGCAATTAAGTGAATTAGAGTAGTACTGAGAAAAAGGATTTAACTAAATCTGTTGTCAATGTTATGCTTTCAGAGGGTAATGAAATTAAATTGCTTACGGTAAGGTCACACTGGGAGATTCGGGGAGATTTAGTCGCCCGGCAACTATTCGTCTCTTCTTTGGGGCGACTAATCTCCCCGAACTGCTTCCCCCTGTCTTCCGCCAGCTAGATTAAAAATTTGCCTGCGGCATGGCACTCGCGGCAACTTTGGAAAACGAAGCGACCGAAGTTACCGCAGAAGACAGGGGGGAGCAGTTTGAGGCGATTAGTCGCCGGGCGACTAAATCTCCCTGAATCTCCCAGTGTGACGTTACCCTAAATCTCCTTCCTTCCTGCCCTACTTTATGGCTGAGATTCTAGCTATCTGTATAACAGAATATTCTGTCACAGTAGCACAGACCTCTTCTAGCTGCAATGCTGTAAATGTAAGCAACCCTTTCAGATAAAGATTATCACTTCTCTGTGCCTTGTCTGACTGAGTATGTACCTAGACTTTCAGCCATAAAACTACAAAAAAAAGTCATTTTTCTTTCAGAAGTAAAGTAAATATTTTCCCCCAAACCACCTTTCTACCCAATATTACATATATAAGTAAACACTTTTATTTGGACCACAGGATGGTACCTGTTGTCCCAACCTGCACTAGCATATGAATAACTGAAGTAGTAGCTAAAAATATAGGTATTGGTCAGGGATCAGTTATTAATATGCTAGTGCAGGTTGGGTCAGCATATATCATAGTGCATATCCTTCAACTTGTCTCAGATTAAAGGGATTGTTCACCTTTAAATTAACTTTTAGTATAACATAGAGAGTGATATTCTGAGACTATTTGCAATTGTTTTTCATTTTTTATTATATGTGGTGTTTGAGTTATTGAGCTTTTTATTCAGCAGCTCTCCAGTTTGCGATTTGCTCAATCTGTTTGCTAGGATACCAATAATCCTAGCAACCATGCATTGATTTAAATGAGACACCGGAATATGAATAGTAGAGGACCTCAATAGAAAGATGAGTAGCAGTACCAATATATTTGCAGCCTTTCAGGTATTTTGCTGTTTAAATGGGGTCGGTGACCCCCATTTGAAAGCTAGAGAGTCAGAAGAAGTAGACCGTTAATTTAAAAAGTATAAAAACTTGAAGGCACACCACCCCTTCATATGACATCCCAACTTGGTTTATGATGAGGGTACTTTCCTATTTCCTAAAGACGCAGGTTGGCATTTCCAGGTCTGGGTTGGGTGCATGACAACCTGATAAGACCCACATAGGTGTCTGTCACAGTATCCCTTTACCATCTTGTTTATCATTATTGCTCTTCTCTTCAGATGTTGAGACCGTTATTGGCTTGTGATTGGTTGTTGGTCAAATAATGTGAGCATCTTATTGCTCACATTATTGCTGTCTGACTTTGATTTCACTTGTTTGGCTTGCTGTACTGCAGGCAATTATTTGCATTGTGGGTAACTTTCCTCTGTGTTTTATAACCACAACCAAGCCACCTAATGTGAGGGTGATATGTAATATAGGCTGATATTAGCTGCCATTGTGCATGCTGTAAACCTAGCTTTAAAGCACTTTAAACAATAATGTATATTGCTTCCTCCTTTAATTTCCTGAAAAGTGTTTGGTCTTTCAGTTTTTCATCAGTTATGCAGAGAAAATGAAGGTTAAAACAAACCTGAAGTATGTATAAGATGAAACCTCAAATGTATACACCAGAGCAAATAAATCTAATTTCCCTCTTTTTTAATCACTTTCAGTCACTGGGCTGCTCTCTTTTCTAGTGGTCCGGAGTTGAGGTGAAAAGTGGATCTGAAGGGGTTGAATTTCCAAAAGCAGTGTTAATGAGGCTCTTGCTAGTGTCCAAAGCTTAATTAAACCTCCATAGAGATTGGTGCGATGAAAAAAACATGTTCTCAACCTGACAATGGGAAAGAGAGCAGCCTTGGAATTGGAAGCACTGAGCATCAGATCTTTGTTACCAGGTAAGAAGTGGGAAGAGATCTGTTTCTTTTATCCTGTGGCAAGTTCTTAATGGGGCTAATTCAAGCAGAATTAGGGGTAATTCACCTTTAAGTTAAGTATAAGTGTGATAGAATGTCCAATCCTTGGCAACTTTTCAATTAGTCTTAATTTATTATTTTTTTTAATCATTTCCATTGCTCTCCTGCCTCTTTCCAGCTTTTAAATGGGGGGGGGGGGTTATTGACCCCAGCTACCAAAAAAAATGACTGCTCTGTGAGGCATTGTTGTTACTTTATATTTCTTTTCTTTCTGTTCAGGCTGCTCCTATTCAACTTCCAATATTTCATCTAAACCACTTGCAGGTTTCTAGGGTCTGATTTATCCTAGCAACCTAACCTTTAGATAGCTGCTGCAATTCCAAACTGGACTGCCACTGTACAAAATGTTTCATATTCAAAAATAACAATTAAAAACACCTTTTTTTTATTTTAAGTTTTTATTTTTTTATTTTTCTTAACAATACAAAAGAAAACATACATAGGGAAAAAAGGAAAAACAAGAACAGTAAAGAAGCATTAAGAGTTGCCTGTGGAGCCATCACTTTAAGTACACTTCTGCTTTATAGAATAGAGCGTCTTCATTCTCCATCCACCCACCCCAAATGTCTTCTCATTTTTTTGGATATCCCCTTGCTGTATAAGTCAGTTTTTGGTAAGGTATAGTATTGTTGACCTGCATCTTCCAGAAGGTAAGGGTTGGGGGGGGGGGTCAACTGTCTTCCAATGCAGAAGAATAGTCCTTTTTGAACAATTAAATATATCTTTATGACCACATCATACTAAAGGTTAATTTAAAGGGAAACTACCCCTTTAATGCTGATAAATACAAATAATAAAACACTATATTTTATGTTAGTTTTTACAATGACTCTGTCTTTAGTATAAAGTGCACTAATAGATATTGCCTCCTGGCTCACATGATGTCGACTGGCTGGTTGTCAGCCTGTGTGCTTAAGCACAAATGTCGCTGGTGATATATTCAGCACCAGGTTTGGGTAACCTGTGGCCTTCCAGATGCTTAAAAAAAACTGGGAGTTGTAATTTAAGTGTACCTATGTTGCTTATTGTACAGTCATAGGTGTCTCAAAGGCTTTAAGCCACGGTCCCTAAATATTTGTTTATCTAAATCTGATTGTAACAAAATGTGCAAAAAGGCCTTTAAAACAACCTGGCACTTATATATAAAGAAATAAAAAGGGGTTCAATTATTACAGCTATATATTGAGACATGCATCCCCAATGTATTTACCTTTCCCTGGCTGCCTTCTATTAATGTAATATAAGAATGTGTGAGACATGTATGAGGTTAATACAGTTAATTGACACGGTTAATAATCAAATATTTTGTTTGCTAGGAACCTCTATTATATTTTACCGTGACCCACCAGATATTGTATGATAACCACTGTGTAAAAAATGAATTATATTTGTCTGACCCGTAACTTCCTATTGAATTGCTTTAAGGTCACTTTTACAACCTAGTAAAACAGATATAAACTCATCATGCCATACAGTGGCACACATGGTGTTTTAACTGCCATTGGCATCCAGCCGATAACAGCAGACAAAAGACCCCTCCTAATAATATTTTAGGATCAGTGCACTATTGGACACACAAGGAGTGGTGATAGGTGGAACTCGCTTCCAACGCACTCACCAATGCATGCAATTATTTGCATATCAGATATAAAGACAGACAGTCCACTTCCACACTGTTGTCTTTTTATCTGCTATGCCAATAATTGCATACATTGGTCTGCTTAAAGCGTTGCCCTTTAGCTGTTGAACTAAGGCTCTTGGAGAAGCATTGATACTAGCCAAAGTCCCAGACATAGGGAAGCACATTTATGAAGGGTCGAATTTTGAATTCATGTTTTTTTAAACTGCCTTAAATTCGAATGGATTTGAAATTCGACTTTATTAATAAAATAAAAATTATTAAACTCAAACTAATTTAACAACCCGAAAACTTGAATCGAATTTGATCAAACTAGGGATGCACCGAATCCAGGACTTCGGTTCGGTATTCGGCCTTTTTCAGCAGGATTTGGATTTGGCCGAATCCTTCTGCCCAGCAGAACCGAATCCTAATTTGCATATGCAAATTAGGGGCGGGGAGGGAAATCGCGTAACTTTTTGTCAGAAAACAAGGAAGTAAAAAGTGTTTTCCACTTCCCATCCCTAATTTGCATATGCAAATTAGGGTTCGGATTCGGTTCGGTATTCGTCCGAATCTTTCGCAAAGGATTCTGGGGTTCGGCCGAATCCAAAATAGTGGATTAGGTGCATCCCTAGATCAAACTCAATTTGAGTTTGTCTCAGAAAAAAACTTAAATGTCAGGAAGGCTGCAAACATCTCCAAATTGATCCCTGGACCTCTCCCATTGACTTAAAAAGTAATTTGGCAGGCTTTAGGTGGCAAATAGTCGATTTCAAATTCTTAAATGCCCAGAGTATGATAAATCTCAAATATCGATTTCCATTTTTTTTTAAAAAAAAACTCGAATCGAGTTTGGATAATTCCCTAGTTGAATTTGACAAGTTTTGAAAATTCTAATTTTTAATTCGACCCTTAAAGGAGAAACAAAACCCTTATTTAAACCCCCCCCCCCCAGCCTATCTGCTACCCTGGGCAAATGCCCCTAACTTTTTACTTACCCCTTGGTGCACATTCAGGGATCTGAGTTCACGGCAGCCATCTTCCGAGTGTTTGTCTTCTGACGCTTCGGCAATTTCCGTCAATTTCGGCGCATGCAAAGTTGTCACAAACCGGAAAATTCCTACAACTGTAGGCAGCAATCACGCTATAGTGATAGTAGTAGAGACGTGATCTAGCTGAATTACAGTATCCCAGCCATTTTGAAATGTAAGTTGTTAAAACAAATTAATGTACTTTTTAAAATAGTTTTCACATGATCGGTAGTTATTAAACTGTCAATTGACTGAATTTAAAATAATAGTGCCCCATTCTGTTCAGTAAGTGAGCTGAGGTAAGTTGTTTGCTTAGAAATGTCATTTTTAAGCAGACCAGCATCACAAGACTTTCCTTTTCTCACAGATTTCATCTTCTGCAAACAGCTGGTGATGCTGTTTTGAAAACATCATATTGGCTGTGCAAAAACTGCATTTGTTTACAGTTACTTTTATAGGAGAGGTTCATCTTAAAGTTAACTTTTAGTATGTTATAGAATGGTCAATTCTAAGAAATGTTTCGGTTGGTCTTCATTATTTATTATAGTTTTCAAGTTATTTGCCTTCTAATTCTTTACAGCTGTCAAATAGGGGTCGCTGCAAATGTATTATTTGTATTACTCATCTTTCTATTCATGCCCTCTCCTATTCATATTCTACTCTCTTTTTTCAAATCAATGCGTTGTTGATAAAATAACTTGGACCCTAGCAACCAGATAGCTGAAATCGCAAACTGGAGACCTGCTAAATAAAATGCTATAATAACTCAAAAGCCACAAAAAAATGAAGACCAATTTCAAATTGTCTCTGAATATCACTCTCTACAAATCTACATCATACTTAAAGTTAACTGAAAATTTAACAACCCCATCACCATCATTGAGACAGACTAATAGAAGCATAAGAAATGTTTTTCACTTCCGTCATACCTCCCCTATATGTGTTTGTATGTCAGAGGCTGCTTGTAAAAGTATGTGTGCGTGAACAGCAACCCCATGTGGAAGTATCCATGTTTGTATAGCTATAGAATTGTATTTGGAATATGTGTAGATCCGTGAGTTACTTTGGGCATTTGTGTGTGGGTGCGTGTATATAATATGTGTACAATGTACAATAAAGTACTAATCCTAAAACAGTGTATTTGATGATCTCTTGTATCGACTCGTTAAATAAACGTTGTTAAAGAATTTTTTGTCACTTTTATTTTTTGGGTATGTGGCTTAATCCTGCTGGGTAAAAAGTGGCCCGATTAGGCCACTACCACACAAGAAATTTAGTCACCCTGCAATGTGATGTAAATTGATGGTGGGAAACATGCAAGTCACTTTGGCTTTCTAAAGTTGCCCTAAATCACCGGAGATTAGTTGTTCGCACTAGAGCAGATTAATTACGTGGCAACTAATCTCCTCGTCTCAGGGCCTTTAGGCCAGGGCCAGATGATAGCGGATATCCACAGACGGAGAATTTACTGCGCTTCCACTTCTGGTCTTCTTGCACCCGGAAGCATTGTTTCCTCTAGGGTGCAGGCAAACGTGATGGATTTTGTCGCAGAAACCCGACATTTTGCATTTTGTGCCGAAATCTGCCCTCATTTGAAAAGGCAAGAGGGGCAGAGCAGATTCTCGGCCTGTGGAGAATCATCAATTGTAGGATCATCTGGCAATAATGGTATGGTTGACTTATGAGTGGGCTGCCAGAGAATTGCACTGGTGCATGCAACAGATTTTGCTGCCTAGTACCTTCCTGCCAAGCTGGAAATCATACGGACAGCAATTTCAGCATGGGGATGGGGTTATCGTGGGGATGTTCAAACAAAATATACAAAGACCACTACCATCACTATTGCACTAAAAGCCAGATTTTTGGAATAAAAATATTTCTTAGTCACCAGTGGGTACTATTTGCTCCAGATCATCAAGTCTTAATGTTAAACGAGGCAGCAGCTCCAAGTTTACAATTGATGATTTAGTGTTATGTATGATTTAGATTCATGATGGTTAACTTGCAGCTTGGGTTGCCACCCTTCTTATTAGCTTTGCCTTTCCCCCTATGAATAAGTTTTTAACGATTTTTTTACTAGCCAGACCACTAAAATACTAGCCAGGTGGCAACCGTACAAGTAGCATCTCTGAGCACCCTTATTTTAATTTTTTTCTCCTTTTACATTGTTTTTGTGGTCCCACCAATGTAAAAATCTTAATACATTTCCCTGATTTTAAAATTTTAAGCCATTTTTATCAGATCCCCTAAAAATTTTTAAATGGGAGTTTTGATGATATTAGGGGTTTTTACACTATTAATGTAAAAAGCTGTGACGTATGGGTAAAAAATATCGCCATTTGTGTCGGAAAATTGTACATTACATCCATAAATAGGCTCGGCTCCATCATGGCTGCTTGCTCCCACTCTTCCAATTGCAACTCTGTGGGACCCAGAGTTGTGCTCCCACTAAAGACAGCTCTGCCTGGTTTCCAGTGGATATGACGATATTTCTGCTCTACAGCACAGCAACAAAATAACTGGTGTTGCCCCCTCTCTGCACCCTCCTGATAAAGAGTTTATATGTGCTGCTGACTCACACTGGCCTGAACTTCGCTCTCTTACACAATTATCACTGCTGCACTTTATAGCAGCCACTTTCAAACCCCCAGCTGGGTAGCAACACTGGTGACTCCCAAAGAATTCAGGAGCTGTAATGGGTGTGTAAACGTTATTGGTTAGAGGGGTGGTTAAACTTTAAGTTCACTTTCACAACTATGCATTTGGTTTTCATTATTTCCGGCTTTCAAATAGGAGTGACTGTCCCCACCAGCCAAAAACTATTCGTTTGCAACTTTATTTGTTACGGTTACTTTTTACCACCTTTACTTCCTATCTATTGTTCAAACTATTGCCTGATTGCCAGGGTAATCTGGACCCTAGCAACTAGATAGCTGCTAAAATACCAAACTGGAGACAGAGCTGCTACACAGAAGGCTTATCAAATTGTCTCAGAATATCAATATCTACATCATATTAAACGTTTATTCAAAGGTGAAAACTTCCTGCTTAAGAGGCCCAGGCATTGGTATTCAGTGCAGGGACTCCATTTACCCACTTCTTGGTTCCTAGTTTCACCAGGAGCATTCACAAGAGAATACATTTTTGGAAGTTTTTAGCTTAGGGTTGCCACCTTTGCTGATGGTTAAACCTGAACACGGGGGCCAGGGCAGATAGCATTGGGGGTTTAGGAACAGACATGATAACATTAGAGGTGGGCAACTGGCTAGATTTCTATCCAGTATTCGCAATGTTTTAACGTGTTGATGCCCAGTTCAAAACCACACAGGTGGCAACCCTATCTCTAGCTATATTCTGCTTGATGCGTAAGCCTAATCCTTTAATAACAGGTATGAGATCTATTATACAGAAATGCGTTATCCAGAAAGCTCTGAAATACAGCAATGCCAATATAGAAAATAAATATTTTTTTTAGATTACTTTGCTGTAATAATAGGAGATTAACTGCACTTGATAGTAACTAAGCCATGTTGCGGTGAGTATGTTTGTATTTAAATGTTCTTCCTGTATTTCACCAGATTATTGTTCGGATTTCAGACTGCTGAAAACCGAACAGAAAGTTCAGACCCGAACAGGCCTTACAAAAACCGAACTGTTCGGGTCAAAACCGACCAGGTGCCAACCCTATTTTAGCTCCATGAGAAACAGTCACCAATAATAGTAAACCCTTTGTTTCCCTGAAGGGAAAAAAACAGGGAAAATGTTCTTTATAAAAATAGCTTATTTTACAGACACCTATCACCTTGTCACCCATTGTAAGGCCAAGATTCTCGCACCCTGTGATTTGCACATAAATCAATGTCAACCCTACTGTCACGGACACGGTACTTCCAACCGCACGTGACTTTAGGTGTGGCTATCAGGGGTCACTCACTCAGTCTCTCACCCACCTTGCACACAAGTTAGACTAACACAAAAGCACCCCAAACACCAACCAACACCCACAAAACTCATTCGCTGCCACCATCTATCATTCACAGGCGATAGAAACCTAATGTGACTATTCCCCTGTTCTCTCTAACAGGTAATAACTCACAATACACCAATGCATTAAACACTCAGTATAGTCAGTTAGTTCCTACTGACTCAACAAGTACTTCAGCATGCAGAGGGTTAAGGCTCACAGTTACACTCTTTCAGGCTAGGTTCGTTTAGAGCATCAAAGACAATCTTATTAAATTCTCTTTAATATTATAAAAGGTATAACAGTGCAATATAAAAAAAGATGTTACAAAAAGAGACATACATTCAATAATACAATTACAAACAGTTGTAAAATAAAAGGGAAAACATGAAAAACGTATACTTAACTCCAAAGAATAGAATTCCTGGTCCTGGAGGCAAGGGGAAACAAACGGGATAACTTCCAATTGCAATTGGTCCTCCAAAGTAAATCCAAAGTTTAGTCAGAAGAGCTGACTATTTATTAGTGATTTCAGGGCATCAGGTAACTGCACACTCCCCCCTCCCTCAGGAATGTAAGGGGGCGTGGCCTAGCAGGACACAGATTGAGTTTGTATGACCTCCTGTGAGTAGGAACTGGACCAAGAATATAATGACCATAACTCTCCATTGGAACATAGGAGAGAGATGATATATTCATTGGTTATTAATTCTCTCAGGGATTCCATAGATACTAAACATCAATACTGTGTGACCTGCCCCTGCCCAGATATCCACATCTAATATACAGAGTACCAAACCTAGTCATGTTAGGACTCGTTGGAAAGATGAAATTGCCTTGAACCCATCACCAGTTTTTTATACTGTTGGTACAACAGGTATGGGTTCTGTAAAGATAAATATATTTGAGTATACATTATATGTGACCTTCACTTCACCTTTGAGGGTCTTGCTGGGAACTTTGTTCTCACTCCTTGGGCTTCCCCCTCCCCATGGAATGGCTCTTATCAGCCAGGGCATGGAGGAGGGCATTACAGCTCTGACCCCTCTGACCATAGTGAAAAGAGGCCTGTTATGTGTCTAAATTTAGATGTTGGCAGAAATATTTCTCATGATACCTTGGCCTGTTTTATTAACTATTACAGGCCTGTATCATGACACCTACCAACTGAAACATCCTTAAAACCTGCCTGAAATTACCTCAGATACAGACATTCAGAGTTGCAGGAAAATGATATGGGGCGTGGCCTGTGCGACAAATCTAATGGCAGTAATATTTGGGGGAATGACTACTTTCTGTACTGGATTTGCTACTATAAGTTTAAAGGTTCAGGATGACCACTTATCTGACCCCTGACCAAAATGTCAGCCCTCATAAACGAGCTTGAACCTGGCTCTCGCCCTGATTGGCTGACGTTGAGCGAGATATTCCAAATCCGATCAGTGATTGGTTCACATAGTAAGTGCTGGTATTTTGATTGGTTGGATAGGTGACAGCGACCCAGAGGTCGATTTGTTATTGTTTGTGGAATGAGGTAAGAAGGCAACGGCAGAATGGGATACCGCTGAGTCACGGTGCCAAGGGTTATACAATCGGCCGAGCCCCGTAGTCTTGCTGAGTCACAGCCGCCAGCACTAGGACCCACTGGAGCGGCAGATTGGTAGCATGCGCCCTGACTGGCCGGGCTGAAGGAGAGAGACTGCTCCTAGAACTGAGAGACTGACGCCACGAGACTGCACGGAACCGGCTGAAAACTCACAGCTAGTGGAGAGACAGTTCTGTGTGCGAGCGATAGAGAGAAAGAGCGTCTGTAGCGCCGGATTACTGTGCCTGAGAGACCTCCCTGTAGCTGTGGGATTTGAAGCTCTTAAAGAAAAGCTGAACGGTGAGTCTGGCACTAGAGTCTGCCCCTCCCCCATTCTGGCACTACTATTCAATTATTTTATATTTGCCTGTTTTACTATCACATAGCACTGTCATAAGGGAAGGAAAGCCGGGCAGCAACCTGTCAGTGTTTTGTAATCCTATTTACACCACAGTTAAATGCGCCTGCAGTCCTGTAGCAGTTGCTAAACTACAATTCTCTCACTCCTCAGTAGATGCTGCACATGGACATAACCAGTTAGCCAAATACATTTTTGGGGCAACTGTTTAACCAAGTCACCCCTCACACCTAAAACAATTACAGACACTGGGCTGCCACAACTCTTTTTCCAATAATGCTGTGGCTGTGGGTTGCTCTGGCCCCTTTGCTGCTAGCCTTGCTAATTGAATATTTAGAAGTGTTGTTTATCTTTGTTTATACATGTTGCTGTTGTTTCTCCTGCCAGGGGCTCCTGCTCATACTTGAAGATGGTGAAACTGGGCAGTTACTGCGAGCACAATGGCAGCATTTCCCAAGCCTGGCTGGATAGAGGCCTCTCCCCTTGCTTCTACTTCACCCTGGTCCCGTCTGTGCTCCTGAGTTTCTCTTTCTTATTAGGAGCTTTACAGTCTGCCATATATGCCCGGCACAGTACCAACATGGAACCTAAGTACATCCCACGATCACGTCTTTACCGCCTTCAGATACTGCTGTCTGTGGCACTGATACTGCAATACATCATAGGTCTGATCTGGCAGGCTGCAGGCACTGATATTGTGTATGGGTACATGATTGTGCATGGCTGTCTCTCTGTAGGGGCCTGGGGATTCAGCTTGTGGCTACTTTACTTGGAGAGGACAAGGGCCCTAGTGCGCGAGAGGAGCAAAGGCCATGGAGTTGTGCTGTTATTATTCTGGGCACTGGCATTTGCTGCAGAGAATCTGGCATTCATTTCATGGCAGAGTCCTAACTGGTGGTGGCTATCACGGAATACTGTTCCACAGAAGGTAGGTCTATTTGTACTCATTACTCTCTGAATTAGTGTCAGGCTTGCACTGAATAAGAAGTGGGTTGTACCTAAACCAGGGTAAATGTTACCCAGCCCCTGTTTAGCATCTCTTTATATGCCATTTGTCCAGGGTTGGCCTTATGGTAAATAGGGCCATGTGCAAAACAGCGCAGTGGTCACCCACTGAAAATAAGTACCACTAGGTGGAAAGCTGACTTAGTCATCGTAGAAGCTGAGTTAAAAAAATCTATAATTTTTACTGTAATTTGTATTTATATAGAATAATAACCCCCTTATTTTTGTTCCCTGTGCTACCACAACCCCAAAGAGGGCAGTCTTTGTTATACAGGGAACTCTAAGTATCACTCTGATATTATAAGGGATAATGTACCCCAACTGTAAAGTATAAGGGTATTAGAAGTTACTGAGAAGTTCTGGGCCAGATTTACATAGCGGGCATCCCTAGGCCTGCTGACATTCGCACACATTTTCATTGTCTGGACTGGAGTAAGGGGGATTGGCGCAGAGGAAATGTAAAAAACTATTGTATCTCCTGTAAAAAGTTCCAAACTATTATATCTCTGCGCATCCCCATTTATTCCGAACTAATGTGGGTGTGGTTGTGTAGCACGCCGCCCCTAAAATCCTGCCGACCTAGGTCTGGGCCTTGGGTGCCTTTCCAAATGTCCGGGCCGGGCCTGTCTGTGAGGTACAATTCAGAAGGCTGAGTTATACAGATCAGGGGACTCTGAGACAGCCACACAAAATACCTTGTACTGATGTGACATATCTATTTGTTGTTTGGGATTCAGATGCAGTTTGGCCTCTGGATTACACGATATGTGTGCACGCTCTTCCTGTTCATGCTGGGAATTCGTGCACCAGGCAGACCGCACAAGCCTTATATTCTTCTGATAAATGAAGATGAAAGGGATGTGGAGAACTCACAAGTAAGTAGAAATGAGAAGTTGGTATTTTGATACTTGATGGCAGAGCCATTCCTTGTCCTACCCTACACTGTCTATAGGCCCGGACTGGGTGTGGGTTCTGGCAAATGCCAGAGGGGCTGCTATAAGGTGCCATAGAAAGTCAGTATTTAGTGGGCTGGTGGGGGCTGTTTGGGACCTGAAATGCCAGGGCCTATTTTGAGTCTCAGTCCAGACCTGGCTGTCTATCTTCATTTCAGATGTCCTAGTCACCTGTGTGGCCCTATTTCTGTCTTTCACCTAATTTACTTGATCTTGTTACTGGTTCATTTATACTCCATGTATTCAGATTTTTGTAATTGTATCTCTTTTATTTTTAGCCTCTCCTGAGAGATCCACACCAATCCACCTGGCAGGGATTCAGAAAGAAGTTACTGCTGGTGATCCAATACATTTGGCCACGTAGGAATGTGCCATTGCAGCTACTGGTGGCTATGTGCATGGGGCTGATGGGATTGGAGCGGGCCATTAATGTCTTTGTTCCCATATATGCAAAGAATATCGGTAAGTGCCTGGAACACCAAAGTCCCCAGAAACATCTGCCAGTTTAAGTAGCATCTCAACAGGGCAATAAACCCATGTTCCAATGGAATAGCACATATTCAAGCATTTCTTTCTGTGCAGAACAGATCATGTGATATATATTCTCTCTTTGTAACAGTGGATGGGCTAACAGATGGTTCTGCGTGGCACATGCTAGCTGTGACTGTCTGCATTTACGTTCTTCTCAAGTTTCTGCAAGGTGGAGGAGCAGGTAATTGTGGGAACTGCAGTGCTGACCAGTCCCTGCATATCCAAATTAACACTGATAAAATATCTGTTTTGTATTTTCTCAAACTCCGTTCTCTTGCGCCTTCCCAAGGTACAACCGGATTTATCAGCAATTTGCGGACCTTCATGTGGATACGAGTCCAGCAGTTTACCAACCGGGAGGTGCAGATCAGGCTCTTTGCCCACCTTCACTCTCTTTCCCTACGTTGGCATCTCGGTCGCAAGACAGGTGAAGTGCTCCGCAGCGTAGACAGGGGAACCAGCAGTATTAACAGTCTTCTCAGGTGAAAATATTATTTCCAGTAAATAGAATTTCCAGCTAAGAAATAATGCTCTTGTTTTGTAATATATTTGCTCTGCTCTCCTCTTTTGTATTCCAGTTATATTGTGTTCAGCATACTTCCCACCATTGCTGATATCATCATCGGAATTATCTATTTCACATCTTTCTTCAATGCCTGGTTTGGGCTGATCATTTTCATCTGTATGACCTTGTACTTAAGTAAGTAGGAACCTCTAAGATCTGATCATGAATGAAGATCTGTGTCTCTGTGTAGGCAAAACTATTTGGACTGCTAAGCCAGGGCCAGACGATGGTGGATCTCCACCTGTGTTTCTCCACAGGTGGAGAATCCGCTGCACTTCTGCTCCTGGTCTGCTTACACCTGGAAGCCTTGTTTCTACTTGTTTGCAGGCAGACGCAGCTGATATCAGCGCCGAAACGCGTCATTTTGCATTTCGTGCCAAAATCCGACCACAGTTTAAAAGACTAGGGGCGGAGCACAGCAGTAGATTTTCCGCCTGCAGAGAATCCTCGATGTAATACGTTGTCTGGCCCTAGCCTTAGGCTCCTGCAAAGCAGATTAATCTCTTCTAGTGCGTGCAACTAATCTCCTCCAAATGCTTTCCCATTAGCAGTAAATTGAATTGCTTGGAAAACATGAGTCGCTTCGGCATTTCCGAAGTTGCCTAAAGTTTCCTCCCGAGGCAAGATCAGAAGTTGAAAGAAACTGGTATGAACTAAGTGGGGCAAAAAGTCTCTAGATCAGCATTGAACTATGAGTTTTAATACAGATAACCTTGCCACCCAGCCTTTCTTGGATCTCTCTTAATATACCTGCCAGTACACCCACTTCTGGGAGAGATCTTCATGAAATGGAGGATGACAGGCTCAGTTATGGCCATGTGTACATAGATATTTGAAGGAATTAAGGGAGGGTTTACACAAAGCCCTCACCCCCCCCCCCCCGAAATGTTGGATTCACTACACAAATCAGACTATGGCTTGATATAAAGGACAAGGAGCCTAAATTATATTTGTGAGTGCTATACCTATTCTTTAATGTTTATGCATAATGTCTAGCTCATCTTCTTATTTTCTGCCCCTGCAGCTCTGACCATCATTATCACCGAATGGAGGACCAAGTATCGTCGAGAGATGAATACCAGGGACAATGAGGCTAAATCCCGTGCTGTAGACTCCTTACTGAACTTTGAAACGGTAACCAAGTAATTACTATTTGTATAAGGCATGAGAGTGGGCCCTGTACAAACTGCAGCTGTATGAACATCCCATGTTATAAATGCCATAGCAGTAAAACCATCCCCTCCCTATACTTTCTGTATAATAAACCCCAGCATATCTGTTCTGTTGCAGGTGAAGTACTATAATGCAGAAAGCTATGAAGTCGACAGATTTAACGACTCAATAATGAAATATCAGGTGAGACTTTTACAATATATAAACAAACCTGTTACATTTGCAGGCCTACAACCCCAACAAACATGATTAAAATATTACATTTTGATTTTTGAAATCACACTCCAAATTCTATAGACATGGAATGTCATATGTCTCTATAAGTCATTGAACCCATTGTAAATACTAAAATACATAAATGTTTAATTATTTTTATTGGCACACATGGCACAAACTGGCAAAATATTCTGCTTTGAATTAATGCAACTCTAGGATGCACCTACCCATCAAAACACTTTGCCCCCCAGCAAAGCCTTTCCAGTATGTGTTTTTGCTATAACCATCAACCCATCCTCCATAGCAGCACATCTTTCCCATTAATCCACCAACCTCAGAAGCTTAGATATTGTAATTCATCCTCCTCAGATCAGATTCTGTATCAACTCAGCATTGACAACTACAAGGCCTCCACATTAAAATATCCTTCCAATCTACCCTGCCTACCTAGCAGCAAAACATTTATATGAGTGCAGCATTCCTACCCCTAAGCACAGCCTTCTAAACAGGAAAGCATACTTATCAGTGCAGAAGTGCAGCCTTCCATCGGCCTAAACCTCTCCACCCAGAGGCATAATAGGAAGCAAACCCTGCAGTTGCAGTGGGCCCAGGAGTGCAAGGAGCCCAGTGAGACCCTGATTAATGAGCAGTTTCAATATATCTTTGTAGAATAGGTCAACTTAACAATATTTTGGGGCCCTAAATTGAATTTGCTATAGGGTCCAGTGTTATCTGATTGCGCCATGCTCTCCACCCCTGCAGGCTCCCCAAAACAATCCTCCCCATCATAGTCATTTTTTCAGCAGTGCAGCCTTTTCAATACATATCTTTATGTACAGTACAGTCTTTCCATCAGTGTAACCTCCTGTATTGCATTTGTTACCTGTAGCTTTCTGAATGGAAGGTTAACGCTTCACTTGCCATGCTGAATCAGACCCAGAATCTTATCATTGGGCTTGGGCTGCTAGCTGGTTCTCTACTTTGTGCATACTTTGTTACTGAAAATAAGTTCAAGGTAAGTGAGGGTCATAAAGGACATTTGAAATTGGATCATTAAGTTATATATCTGCACTACCCAAAATGTTGATTACTTGATACACAGGTGGGCGACTATGTGCTCTTTGGAACCTATATCATCCAGCTGTACACACCCTTGAATTGGTTTGGAACTTACTACAGGTAAGCTATGCAGTGTCAGCTTCATAGCAGAATAATTCTAATGCTCCAAATATTCAGGAAAATTATATATTTAGCTAAAATATGTTAAAGCTGCTTATTATTCAGGGGTCCCACAGCTGGCGGAGAGTACCTATTTTTAGGCTAATGCCAGACAAGGCTGATTCTTGGCCGGTGGATATCAGGCTTCACTGCTCTGGAATCTGAAATTGAGGAAAAACCTTTTCATTAAAGGGAATGTCAACTCAAAAAACAATTTTTTGCCTAATAAAGAAAACAATTCTAATAACACATTTTCAATAAATGTATATTGGAAAGTGGCTTAGCATTTTGTTTTCTTTTATTAGGAAATTAGAATTTTGGTGTTTGCTTTCCCTTTAAATGTCTTCAGGTAATCTTTGACCCATGTCTGAATAAAATGTTTGATGCCAAAAAGCCATTTTGTTTATTTTTTAGGATGATACAAAGCTCTTTCATTGATATGGAGAATATGTTTGAACTCTTCAATGAAGACCAAGAGGTAGGTTTAAACTATAACAGGTTCTATGAGTACTCCGTTTGTTAGTATATTAGATAAAGCAATGTCTCCATTCTCCCTTACTTCAGGTAAAGGATGCAGTAAATGCCCCAGCGCTCATGTTCCACTCTGGAAAAATAGAGTTTGAAAATGTTCATTTCAGTTATTTGGATGGGTATGTATGTTTAGGGGATGGTATTCTGCTACATTTGTATAACACAGTTTGTAGATGAAATCAGGTTCCTAACTGGCCTTTATCTATCTGAGGTGCAGGGGAAACTGCAGAATTTCTTTATTAGGGGATATGCTAATAAAAACCTTCAAGTAGCAAACTTTTTAGTCATACAATTTATATATTGTCTCTTTTTTCCTTTCTAGCAAAGAAATACTTCGGGATATATCATTCACAGTGATCCCAGGACAGAGTGTAGCACTGGTAAGTATTCAATAAAATTATTCAATTTATTCATATTGAATGTGTTTCTAAGTTGTACCTTACATACAGAGTCAGTGAGAAGATTCTGTGAATCACAAGTCAGCTACCAAGGCTCCAGATATTATGAATCCAGTCATTCCCTTCTTCTAATCACTTTCCACTATATAAACTACAATAACTTGGAACAGATGCCTCCATAGACTTCTTAAAGTCAGAATCTCGAAAGAGTCTCAAATTAATTTATAGCAGGAGAATACAGAATCTAAAATTTTGCATTTCCACCAAAAAGTTTCTTTCATCTCTGATGATTCTGTTCTTCAGGTGGGTCCATCTGGTTCTGGGAAAAGTACTATTATACGGCTCCTCTTCCGCTTTTATGATGTCAAAGGAGGTGGTATCAAGATTGATGGCCAGGATATTTCCAAGGTAAGTGGCATATGGGTCTAGTGCTGGCCCATGTATGGTGCTTGCTTCTTCTGGAATTTAGTTCTCTTTGTCAGTGTTAATGCTGAGCTTGCACATCCCTACTTTCTCTTGCCTAGATTGGGGGACACAGGCACCATGGGGATGAAGATCCTGTTGCTTGGAGAAAGGACACTAAAAGGTTAAAGTGGCTCCTCCTCCTCCTGCTCTGGGCTTCATCCCCGCCTACCTCCTCAATCCCCAGTTTTCTTTTAGTGTCCTCAGAAGGAGGATGGACACTTCGTGGCTGGGAGCAATGGTACAGATTTATTCAGTATCATGCCACTACTGGGGTCAGTGTTTCTCTTCCAGAACCCCTCCAGCCAAGGACTTCTGATCTGAAGATGCTCTATAGCCTTCCCGCTCTACGGAGGCTGCAGGCTGGGGAGCTCCCCCCCCACACTACCCTGGGCACTGGTTCCCGCTCTCCGGAGGCTGCACCAGTAGCCACGACGGAGGGTATATCTTTTATTGAGCATTCCTGGCTGGCACAAGGAGGTAAGTCAATTCCCTCCTCCCTCCCCCCATTACATGCTGCCTGTCAGCTCTGCAGAAAGCCATTTACTTTCACTTTCACTGCTATTCTCTCACACAGATTTTCCTAGGCATTTAGTTTCACTTTCACTGCTATTCTCTCACACAGATTTTCCTAGGCATTTAAGTTTCACTTTCACTGCTATTCTCTGACAAAGATTTCCCTAGGCCAGGGATGTCCAAAAGGTAGATGGGATCTACCAGTAGACCTTTAGCTGGTCATCAGTAGATATAAAGACACTGTCAACACACAGTTTGTCTAAATCACCCTCCTGTTTCATGCTTTTTATTTGATATTTATGTTAAGGTTACAATATACATTTTCTCATGAATCAATATTAAGTCATATTTTCCATGGAACAGAATTCTAACAATGCTTTTATATATGTAGATCATAATGGGACAACAGCACTAAAAGTAGTCCCCGCATTGGTAACTCAGTGCCATTCCCAGCGATCTTTCGCGCCACCATCTGGCGATGCGTCTGTTTCATTGTGCACGAGTCGCTGCACACGCGCCTCACGGGCGCCATCTTACTAAGGTACCATACCAAAGCCCGGGAAACCTCTCTGGCAGCCATTTTGGATCCGCATCTCTCTCTCCAGTACTGAGCGTTTCCAGCCTCACTGTCTCTCACAGAGAAGAACAAGGTACCATTCCTTCCTACCTTGGTGAATAGGTAGTTACACTTCCCTTACTCTTTCTCTAGGGGATTAACACTTCCCTCTCTCTATGGGACCTACTGTGGGATTTTTCACTACTTCCCTCTGTCTCCACAGATTGCACTCTAAGGGAGAAGTGGTTCACTCCCCTGGACTCTCCTAATATTCCCCAATATCTTACTTACTGGGTTGCACTACATAGTATAGCCATGACGGGCAGGGCAGATGACCAGTCCCTTCCCAAGCAGGCAACTGCATGTACCACCAATGCAATTTAGTATTTGGCATGGGCTACTTGCAGACCTAAATTTGCTAGTGTTTTGGCTGAGCCAATATGTGAAGCCTGTAAGACTGCAGCAGTCACTGCACAATTACAATCCCACACAGCCCTACCAGCCAGCTCTGCGACAGCTACGGCTAATCAAACGAGCTTGGATTCTGAATGGTGTGCGCTCTATCTCTAGCGGGTCTACAAAACCTAGCCAGAATTCCAGAGACTCTAGATACCGTCCTACAGCACCTATCTACAGAGCCTCACAGACCGGTCACTCAGCAGTCGGTCACAAAGCGACCTCCCCTTTCCCCACCTGTTTTGCCTGATGAACAGGAAGAGGCATTGGGAAGAGGGACAGATCCTATCCGCAGATGAATAGGATCAGGATACCCCTAGATCACAATGAGAGGTCGAGAGCCTGATTCAGGCACACCCCACCTTTAGCAAACCAATAACATTTTCAAGAGGCAAAAGAAGTCTTCTTGTCTTTCCAGCCTATGAACAGCTGGGTGACATTGTTAAAGCACAATGGAAAACGCCAGACCATAGAGTCCAATTTTCCATCGCTTTACTCAAACTTATCCTTTTACTTTACAGACCTTGGTCTTCACCCCCAGCAGTGGACCCACCCGTCTCTAAATTGTCAAAGACCACCACCATTCCAGTAGTCGATGCGGATTCCTTTAACGATCCTATCAACAAACGTCTTGAGGGTTTCTGCAAGTCGATTTTTACAGCAGCAGGCAGAACTCTTCGACCTATTATTGCCACCCCATGGGTATCCAGGTCAATGGAAGTTTGGGTGGAACAGGTGGCCCAACCTCTTTCTAGCTCCGATAGCGGACACAAATATATAAATTTGCGTAGCAGTCCTGGACGCGGCTAAGCTCGTCACATGGGCTTCGGCATAATCCATTGCAGCCAGATGTTTCCTTTGGCTAAAAAACTGGTCAACAGATCTTACCTTGAAGTGGTCTCTGCTTGGTCTCCCATTCTCGGGGAAAAAAAAAAAAAAAAACAAAAAAAAACAACTTTTTGGTGCTGAACAGAGAAGGAAAATTCTCAAGCTACAGAGCCAGAGGTCCTAACATGAAAAGCAACAAGCTCCGACCCGCCCCAGATTCCAGTCAAGGCAGAGCACGTCTTGGTCAGGAAGCAGAGCAGCACCTAAGCCCGCACGGGACAAAACAGCCTCCGCATGAGGAGGTGCCCACCCCTGAAAGCTAAACCCTTTGGCATACGCTTAAGTCACTTTCGGGAGGTGTGACGGCATAGAGTACTGGAACCCTGGGTCCTACAGATCATTTCTATCTCATAGAATTCGCTCAGCTACCTCCGAGGTGATTTTCCATCTCAAGGCTCCCTACCACAGAACCCAGGCACTCAGCTTTCCATGGGGTTCCAAACGCCCTGACTGCCTCCGCGGTAGTAATGGCGGTCCCTCAAAGGTAAAAGGGGCTTCGGTTTCTACTTAAACCTGTTTATAGTACCCAAAAAGGATGGATCTTTTCACCTGGTGCTAGACCTAAAGGCACTAAACGACCATGGAAAGAAGCACCACTTCAAGATGGAATCCATCCAGTCAGTCCTAATGTCCCTGGACACAGAGGATTTCAGGGCGGTGATCGACATCAAAGAGGCATACCTGCATGTCCCCATACATCCCAACCACCACTGGGTCCTTCACTTTTCAGTGGCAGGAGAACATTGGCAATCCCTGGCACTCCCCTTCAGACTATCCTCCGCGCAAAGGCTATTCACAAAGGTCATGGCTGCGGCTCTAGAGGACCTGCGACTGCAGGGAGTGAGTGTCGTACCATACCTGGACGACCAACTGGTAAAGGCCCGTTCCATGGCACTGGCCACAACTCATCTCCAGACACTAATGCTGTTAGGTTGGCAGATAAACTTCCAAAATTCTCGATTCATACCTTCCCAGAGTACTGAATATTTAGGGCTTGATCTAAATTCTTCATTGGGAAGAGCCTTCCTTCCCCAATCCAAGATCACCTCCATGCAGGGGCTCCTGCCATCTCTGCAAAAAATGGATCAGGTACCTTTAAGGTTGCCATGAGAGTGCTAGGGACTATAGTGTCATCCTGCGATTCCATATGCGCAGCTCCACACCAGAGCCATGCAGAGCCTTACTCCAACACCAGAGGAGGAACTGAGCGAACCTAAACTGCAGGATTCCCCTATCAGATCTAGTTTGAACCTCTATCAGTTGGTGGCTTTGACCAACAACACTTCCGTCAGGAAAACCCTTCCCCAATCACCAGTGGACAGTCATCACAACAGTTGCCAGTCTACAAGGTTGGGGAGAAGTATTGGGAGACCTAACCGTACAGGGACGTTGGTCACAGAAAGAACTACTCCCCATCAACATCCTGGAATTAAGAGCAATCTACCTGTCATTGCTCCAATGGTCAGGCAGACTTCAAGATCTACCTGTAAGAATACAGTCAGGCAATGTGACAGCGTTGGCTTACATCAACCACCAAGGAGGCACAAGGAGTCAAGCTGCCCTCGCAGAGGCACAGCAAATTCTTCTGTGGGTGTAAAACACGGTACCAGCTATCTCCGCAGTTCATATCCCTGGAGTGGGCAACTGGATAGCAGATTTTCTCAGCCGAGAGACCTTAGATCAGGGAGAGTGGAGCCTACACCCAGAGGTTTTTTCAACTGATTCTGGCAAGGTGGGGCACTCCGGAAGTAGACTTAATGGCATCCAGGTACAACAACAAGCTTACGAGGTTCTTCACAAGAAGCAATGACCCTCTGGCCCTAGCATGGACACACTGGTGGTTCCGTGGCAGTTTCACCTAGCATATGTCTTCCCACCACTGGCACTTCTGCCAAGTGTAATCAAGAAGGGTAGAAACAGTTGTAGTGGCACCCTACTGGCCACACCACACTTGGTTCGA
The DNA here is from genome assembly GCF_017654675.1 of Xenopus laevis. Taxonomy (NCBI): domain Eukaryota; kingdom Metazoa; phylum Chordata; class Amphibia; order Anura; family Pipidae; genus Xenopus; species Xenopus laevis. Next base: position 62,628,307 of record NC_054387.1, read on the forward strand.
AGAGCTCATAAGTTCATCAGTGGACGCACCATTCCACCTTCCAGACAGAATGGATCTGTTATCTCAGGGACTGATCCTCCACCTGAGTTCACCATGGCTGGATTTAACGGCATGACACTTGAAGCCATAATCCTAGCCAGATCAGGAGTTCCAAAAAAGGCCATACCGACCTTACTAAGGGCCAGAAAGCCCGTCTTCGCACGCATCTACCACAGGGTATGGAGGACATTCATATCCTGGTGTAAATCTAAAGCCAAAGACCCACAGTCCTGGGACGAAAGTAGCCTATTGTTATTCCTTCAGGAGGGTTTAGAAATAAGGGCTGGCACTCAGCTCACTGAATGTTCAGGTATCAGCCTTATCTATCCTTTTTCAGCAGCAGCAGCTTGCAATGCTGCCCAACATCAAGACCTTCCTACAGGGAGCATTGAGGATGATACCGCCATACCGTCATACAATCCCTCCCTGGGATCGCAATATGGTACCTTCTGTATTGCAGGAGCAACCGTTCGAGCCATTGGCTCGATTCCATTAACTCTGCTGACTTTTCAGGTAGTTTTCTATTAGCCATCACTTTGGCTAGACTAGTTTCAGAACTAGCAGCTCTATCTTGTCGTCCACCATTTTTGATTTTTTACAAGGACAAGGCGGTGTTGAGACCTACCTAGGATTCTTCCTAAGGAGTTCCATCTTAACCAGGACCTGGTGGTTTCTTCATTTTGTCCTGAACAAAAGACATATTTGGAACAGTTACATATGTAGATGTGGTTCGTTCTCTCAGAACATACACCAGGGCTACCAAGAGTAGAAGGAAGCTAGACAACCTCTTTGTCTTACCAGAAGGACCACGGAAAAGCCTTAAGGTATCTAAGGCCACCAATGCAAGATGGATTAGGTCAACAATCTTGAAGGCCTGTGAGGTACGAGGTAAGACCACACCCTTCCAGGTTCAGCTCATTCTACTTCTTCACTCAGCACTTCTTGGGTGGTTCGCCTCCAGGCTTCAGCAGAACAGGTCTGTAGGGCTGCAGTGTGGTCATCCACACACACCTTTTCCAAATTCTACAAGGTGCATACATCGCCTCAGCCGAAGCGAGCTTCGGCAGGAAAGTGTTGCAGGTGGTTATTCCCTGAACACTAGGGGTAAAAAGTCCCGCCCTCATGGGTAGCTTTGGGACGTCCCCATGGTGCCTGTGTCCCCCAATCTAGGCAAGAGAAAAATAGATTTTTGTACTTACCGTTAAATCCTTTTCTCTTGTCCTACATTGGGGGACACAGGCCTTCCCTCCCTGTATTGGTTCATGTTAATATTGATCAGGTAATATCTTATATAATTTTTGTTGTTCAAATAGCAACAATTTCAAACAGCAGGTGGTTCATACCGTGCTTAGCTTGCATTGGGGAGGAGCTCCTTCTCTTCACATGGGCAATTGGTAGGGCTCGTCATCTCTTCTTCGGTCAGAAAACTGAGGATTGAGGAGGTAGGCGGGGATGAAGCCCAGAGCAGGAGGAGGAGGAGCCACTTTAACCTTTTAGTGTCCTTTCTCCAAGCAACAGGATCTTCATCCCCATGGTGCCTGTGTCCCCCAATGTAGGACAAGAGAAAAGGATTTAACGGTAAGTACAAAAATCTATTTTTTTTGCTTGTAGGTTCGCCAGGAATCCCTACGCTCTCACATTGGGGTGGTACCTCAGGACACAGTGCTATTTAATGATACAATTAGGAGCAACATACGCTACGGGCGGGTCAGTGCCACAGATGAAGAGGTGGAGGAAGCCGCTGCTGCTGCTGATATACATGAACGCATACTTTCTTTCCGTGATGGTGAGAATCCGTCTGCTACTTTCCCTGAGATTGTTTTCCATTATGTTTCTGTAAAACATGTTCATAGGTTCTTCTGCATTGACAGAGAGTTCTGTATGTATATTTAGTTGGCTACTTAATATTGTAATCTACATACGATTTGAAAAAGCATCCCTTTCTTACTCATCAGAATAGGCCATCTCAAAATGATTGTCTCAGAATCCATATTAATCACTACAGTGTCTCTTAGGGCAAGGTCACACAGACAAGTTAACACCTAAAGCTGGCCATACATGGGCCGATAAAAGCTGCAGACAGACCTAGTCGACAGCTTATTGTCCATGTGTGGGGCCCTCTGATGTGCTACCCCGATGTTCCCCAGATGTAGATCAGGCAGGGTTAAAAATCCCGTTGGATCAACGAAGAGATGCCAACCTGCATTGGCTGCATTATGATCCGATCGTTGGGACCTAGGGCTCTCTACGTGTATGGCCACCTTAAAGCACTATCCAGTTGTAACATGTTGCAGGGGGGTTCAGATTAAATCTTGAGACCCTATGGCATTTAATTTATAGAGTTAACTATCAGATTACTACGATTAGCTTGTTGCATGTTTTCCCAATCTGATGCGCAGGTATAACGCTCTGAGACAAAAATGTGTTTATGGGAAAGCCCTTCATAAGCAAAGGTCTCGGTTAACATTCTGAGTTGTGTGCTTGGTACTTCTTTAGGCATGCTGTGAACTACTTAGGTATAGAGAAACAGTTTTTTTGGTTTTTTTCTGATGGTCAGTGACTTTTACAGCCAGATAGAATTTTCAGTTGCTAGTCAGAAAGAGGCAGAATAAGAAGGCTAATAATTTAAAAACCTTAAACAGCAAAAAATAAATAAATAAATAAAAAGGCTATAAAGTAGCTTAAACTAGTCCCATCTATTACACAATAAAGTTTTATTTAAAGATGCCATTTATATATTCTATATAAAGTGCTAGTGAAATCAATGCCTTATAAAGAATGGGCAATAGTAAGTGTAAATCTGATCACATAACTTTTGTAGGATATGATACACAGACTGGGGAGCGAGGACTGAAGCTGAGTGGCGGAGAGAAGCAGAGGGTCGCTATTGCTCGAACCATTCTGAAAGCACCACAGATTATTCTGCTGGACGAGGTGATTTATGGTTATAGCCTTTGTCAAAACTACCATGTGAAGCTTAGATCTGTCTTCAGCTGGCAGCTCTCCAGCTAGAATAAAGGTCACCTACCTGCATGAATCCAGGTTTTGCAGTGGAAGGGTGATGGAATTGTTTTGGAGCACAGTATGTTTGTCCATGTTGTGAATAAGGGCAACAGCCCAGAAGGTTGAATAGATAATTTACATGCAGGCTTCTGTGTGCATATGTACTCCTGAATGGAACCTATTCACTGTCCAGGTGTACCTATGGTTCCTGTTCGTATCTGTATTTTCGAACGAAAGAATGAAAGAAATTTGAATTTCAAGCTATTTTTGTGTACTTCGACTAAGGAATAGTCCAAATTTGATTTGAATTTGAAAAAAAAATTGAAAATTGTAATATCGAAATGTATCATGTACTGTCTCTTTAAAAATTCGACTTAGACCATTCGCCATCTAAAACCTGCCGAATTGCTGTTTTAGCCCATGGGTGACCTCCTAGAACCTAGCTGGAGTTAACTGGTGGACTTTGAAAAATCAAAGTTTTTTTTTTTTGGGAAAAACTTCGAATCGAATTCGATCGGATGCGCTATTCGTTCGATTTGAACAATTCTAATTTGCCCGAATACAGACCTATTCGATCGAAAACTGACCTATTTGACCAAAAAAAACTTCGACTTAATTTCGGTTGGTCTTTTTGAATTCGAATTTCGACGTTTTTTTCAATTCGAAATTCGACCCTTGATAAATATGCCCCAGAGTGATACACACTTTGATCTTGTAACACTTGATTATATGTTCCATCTTGCAAGACACCTGAATTACTTTACAAATGTCTGCCTGTACATATCCATGTAATTGTATCATTAGTTGTCAGTTTAATAATGTTTCTCTCTGCTGCTTCCTTTTCCCACACAGGCCACATCTGCTCTGGACACTGAAACAGAGAGAAATATCCAGGCATCTCTGGCCAAAGTCTGTGCTCATCGTACAACAATTGTTGTTGCCCATAGGTAAGTCCTCTTTGGCTTGCCTGCTTCCCAACCATGACAAAACCTAGAAATGTTAATTCTCACTTTTGAACCATATAATTTGACGCATGCTTGATAATTGTTTATTTTATTTACTTGTTATATGTAATTACATTGTAAATGTAAAATATAATAAAAACATTAATCAAAAAAAAAAATTAAGGAAATTTAGATTTTCAGATTGGAAGGATAAACACATTTTCAGTACATAGTCCCTTTATATAGGCCATGTTGAACATAGGTGAGTATTGCCCCCTTCGAAACACCTAATAATGGCTAAAGGAATATATGATGTTAAATATAATAATAAAACATGTATTAGGAGGCAGCATATATTATATATTGTGTATTATATATAGCTATGTTTTTTTCATTTTTTTTACATTTTAACCTATATATTTTTCTGTTATGCAGGCTTTCAACTGTGATAAATACTGATCAGATCCTTGTGCTGAAAGAAGGACAAATAGTAGAACGTGGGAGGTAAATACTCTTTCTGTGCAGAATCTTTAAAAAACTGGTATAACTTTTGAAAAACGATATCAAATAAATTACTGGGCTACCTGTGACACTCTAAACAGGCTCTGGGTCTGCCTGAAATTTGGAAACTTGTCATGAATTCCAAATTCCATTTGCTATTAACACTATATAAGAATACAATATGATGCAGAGCTATCAACTCTCCTTAAATTTTTGAATTTTCACAACCCCCCCCTCCCGTGTCCAGATTCATATGAACACTCACTGCACATGTGTATTGAGCATTAAGTGACATTTGCTCTGTAATGTTGTGACAGGCCACTCCCACATTCTCCCCTGCACAGCAGCAGTCAAAGTTGCCTTTTATATAGCGTTGTAAATAGAATATGGAAGTCATACAGCATTGTTAGCCAACTGAAGAAAGGATCTATGTAGCATTATTAGAAAAATGGAATTCATAAAATACATAGCATTATATGCAGATAAAATTTAGAATTTATATAGTATTATTAGCCAATGGAATTAAGAATTTACATTTGCCTAATATTCTATATCAATTTTAAATGCCATTTTTATCAATTCTCTATAAATTTCTGAATTTTATTTAGTAGCGATGCTATACAAATTCTAAATGTGTTTTCTATCCTATAATAAGTTGGCCTCCCAACCACTCCCCAATTATTCCAAAGCCCCACCCACTTTCCAGAAACCCCACCGATTTCTTGACCTGCAGTTTTCCGCCTCAGGACCCCCTTAATTCTTTTTATTTTACTTTGTAGACACGATGAGCTCCTGCTTAAGGGGGGAGTCTATGCTGGAATGTGGCAGAAGCAACAGAATGGCAGCGAATCTTCTTCAGACTCAGATTCCGAAAGAAAGGATCGGACATCAGAAAAATTGCAGCCCCCAAAACCAGCAGCCAGAAGAGGCCATTAGCCCAGGAGCATTCATTGAAACAAGGTTCTAAAAAAGGAAAAACCAGAGATGTAATGCAACTAGGTTGCACTAGATGGGCTAAGTTTGGGCTTCCTTGGTGCAAAGCTCTTTTTATGCAACTGAATGTCTTCATAAGAATTGCAAAGCTCTTCCTATTTATAAGCTACATTTTTTAAAATATAAATTGGTGTTTTGAAATATATCTAAGGGTAGGATGGAGAAAACTAATATTCTGATGTAGGGATGTTCAATATACCTCACCAGCTGATCTTTGTAGTGCAACTCCAGCTGCCAATGCAGCATGGATATCCTTGTTCAACCACGAACAAACAACGAATGAATTTATTATAGAGGAGTATTTGTATGTGAAAAACAAGGGATTCAGTGACTGGATCATAGTCCATTGCACACACCAACTCTGCACCTGATGATGCATTGGCACATGTACTGCTTTTTGCAATGCAGCTATGATACAGCTATAATTGCCCCCCCCCCCCATTCTCCACACTCACTTTAGTTTCTTGCCAACCAATGATAGTGGGTCCTCATACCCATTTGCATAAGCCAGAGCAATGGCAGAGAAACCCAGAAACTATGCTACCCTCTGAAGGGCAGAAGTCACATCAATGTCCAAGTTACCCTTTAAAAGGCATCAAATATTTTATTGGACAGTGAAGTGAAAAGCATTAGCAGTTGTAGAATTTTCATTAACGAGATACTGACATCAGAAAATTAACCTTTTTTATTATCTATCATAACATTGTCTTTGAATGATAGTTATAATTTTGCCATCAAAGTATTTACCTGATGCTTTTACATGACCTTTCTTACTACTCTGTTCCTCTATGAGGGGGCTGCCATATTGTGCAGCAGTAGTCCGTTAGCCTTAAAAACTCAAACTGACATGTTAAGAAGGGACAGCCAGGTTGGCAAAACATGCACTTCAAATAACAATTACTTACAACAGTAGAACTATCAGTAAAAAAGCAAATCAACATGACCTATTGGTAACTTTTAATGTAGATTAATATTTTTCAAAATAAATTTTTCAGTGTCAGTATCACTTTAACTCATGTACACAAGATCAGTATCAGATTGGATTTCTTAGGACCCACCAGAGAACCTAGGGAGCCCACTGTCACAACTGTTAGAAGTAAAACATTTTGAATTGTACAGCTATAAGGTATATCTAAGAAAGGGCTAATGGGGATTGACTTTCAAAGGGGTTTTCTAGGGCCTGGGCCTCCTGAGAGATTCCTGGGACCCTGACAGGCTAGTCCAACCCAGCTCAAGATATTTATTTAAGGGAGTATAGTGGGTGTCTTTGAAATGTAAGGTGTGTACAATGTACCGTATATACTCGAGTATAAGCCGAGTTTTTCAGCCCCCCAAAATATGCTGAAAAACGCTACCTCGGCTTATACTCGGGTCAAGCACAAAAACGGTCGCCGGCGTCTAAGAATAGTCGCCGGTGTCTAAGAATAGTCGCCGGCGCCTAAGAATAGTCGCCAGCATCCAAGAATAGTCACAGGCGTCCAAGAATAGTCGCAGGCGTCCAAGAATAGTCTCCAAGAATATACGCTGGCGTCCAAGAATGGTCGCCGGCATCCAAAAACCGAGATGCCGGCACCTCCAATGGGAGCAGAAACCCTCAATTTTTTGATTGAAACTTACCAGAAGCTGCTGCATTTCTCACCCTCGGCTTATACTCGAGTCAATAAGCTTTCCCAGTTTTTGGAGGTAAAATTAGGTACCTCGGCTTATACTCGGGACGGCTTATACTCGAGTATATACGGTATCTGATTGAGGCCGACTGTTATATTCCATGGCACTACATGATAAATCGGGAAACTGGTGTTTAATAAAATTTGTGCAGCAATATTTATTACTGGATCTTCACAAATAAACAATCTTTTGTATGATCTCTGTGTGTGTTGTGTCTTGTTTGCCAACTTTTATTTGGGGTTGTCCACTAGTAGGGTTTTGTACAGGTGAAAAGGTGGTTCTGATCTACAATCGGGAGGGTTAGATGTTTCCCTATCCTGGGTTAAAGTATTTCCCTGGCAGTTCAGTAACTGGCCAGTGGTTGTCAGGGTTCCCTAGTCTTTAAAAGTATAGTCGCCATCTGCTCCTCATTCGCTGGAGGTGGTGTACTGAAGAGCCTGGCATGGAATTAGATCCCCGTAGGAGAAGTGGGAGGCAGGATCAGGGTAGTTAGTAGAGCAGCCAATGGCTCCAATGAGGAGATGAGGAAGGGTTAGTACCGCCAGTATAAGGACTCAAGTGCTCACCACTGTGAGCAATGACTAGCACTGGGGACTTGTTCACCGATCTGTGAGTGCTAACACTGGGGTGTTGTGAACACTACAGTTGAAAGTGTAAGAGTACCATTTGAGGAACAAAAGTCTTTGAAGTAATTGATGTTTGTACCATCTAATTAGCACTAGTGATGGGCGAATCTGTCCCGTTTACCCTAAAAATTTGCAAAACACCAAAAAAATTTGCAAACGGATTGAAGTGAATGGACATCAAAATAATTTTGACGTGAGTGACAATTTTTCTACGCGAGACTATTTTGTCCAAATGCATTAAAGTCAATGGGCTTTTGAATAGTTTTGATGCGCTACAATTAAAATGCAAGTGCCAATTTTGATGCGCAACTATTTTTTTTGTCGCTGGCAAATTTTCGGCACAGTTTTGCAAAAACATTTGCGGGCGACGAAATGCGGAAATTTGCCTCAAATCCATGTCTGGTTGAATAAATTCGCCCATCACTAATTAGCACCAGCAAAGGGATTGTGGACCTTTTAGTCAAAAAAGAGCTCATTTTGTTTTAAGAACTATTGCCATCTAAGTTATTTAAGAGATCAAGTTTTATTTTGAATTGAGTGTAATAAACTCTTACTCCTCCAGTTCAGAGCCCAACCCCTGCTTTAATGGAAGTTGCAACTGACAGAGCTAGCAAGTTAAGACCAAGAAGAATACAAGTGGTTATATTTGTATTTTGGTGTTACATTCCCTGTAGCTGGGAATAATCTGGATTTCTTCTGCCTTGGGAAGTTAAAAGAGAGAATTTGACAGTTTAGAGAGCCATGGCATGTGGAATGGTTCTGCATTAGCAGAAATGAATTTGATACATATACAGGGCAGCCATCAGGGGGAGAGTTGTAGGGGGCCCGAGGGTAAGGGTGGCCCTGCCACGCCACACTTACTTTATTATCCGGGCCCCCCATCTTTCTGAGAGCTGCTGACTATGGGAAGGCATGGACGTTTAAGGGGCCCTGGCCACCAATTTTCTCATAATGTGGGGGGGCTGGCCACCAATTTTTCTTTTCTCATGTGGGGTCCTAGCCACCAATATTTTTTAATGGGGGGCCCTGGCCACAAATGTTTTTTTATGGGGGGCCCTGACCAGCAATATTTTTTTATTTTTTATTAACATGTGGGAACCCTAGCCACCAATGTTTTTTTACTGTGTGGTGGGGGGCGGACCTGTGGGGAGGGCTGACCTGTAGGTGGGGTTTGCGGTGGGTGCAGCCAAGGGGGCCCAGGAAATGTTGTGGTATGGGGCCTTGTGATTTCTGATGGCTGTCCTACACATATATATATATATATATTATTGTTTCCTTTGGCAGCATTGGATTCTGGGAAAGCCTTATTTTTAGTATTTATTTGCTGTATCTCAGGAATTAGCAGGCGATGAGGTGGGGGCAGGACTGTGCAAATGGAGGAAACGGTTTTTTGGGATTTGGGTGATGAGAGGCACAACACTATGGGATGGGGGCGGGGCTGTAACAGGCTGTTATGGGATTGGGGTAATGAGTGACGTAAAGAGGGGCACTAGGGGTGTTTAGGCAGAATTTAGTTGAACTACATGTATTGGTAATAATGTCAGTCATCTTTATAAAACTTGCCCCAGACCGTATAAAGTGTTTTAAACGGGTACTGGGCAGAACGAGACGAGTGACATTCTCGCCCAACCAATGCTGCCTGTGCAATTTTGGTGTCGTTTGGCCACAGCTATGAAGTTAGTGCATGTTACCCCCAGTAATAGATTGGGACTGGCCTTTGAGAATTTCAGGTTCATTCTAATTACCCATATGTGGTGATACAATGGTTAATATCCCAGCCAGACCAGGCGCCGCATTGCCTAACAGGATTATGACCGTCACTCAGGCTGAATTCCCAATATTTCCAGAGAGACGTGTATTGTCCTGTAAGGCCACGCGGGGGCGCTGCTATGAGGATGCCAGTGGTTGTCTGCAGGAGGCACAAACTTGGGACTGCGTCTTCTCTACTCAAGTCCCCGCCCTTTTGTGTCAGAGCCCGGAAGCGCGCGGAGTTGGAGCGGGGCCTAGCGGGTTGTGAGGGGAGGGCGAGCAAGGGGCAGAGGCCGCTGGAAAAGAAGCGGAAAGTGAGGGATTCCGTGAAGTAGGCCGGTTACACTGTCCGAAAAGCGGGCCGGCATGGAGCGCAGGGTGTTCGGCTCGTTCTCTGGTCACCTATCACGGGAAGAGAGCAGCCGCCCACGGGCCGGAGTCGGACGTGACTTCCAGGACTTCCCTGTGAGTGATTGTTTGGTTCCCCCTGTACCCAAAATTTGTGTTTTGCTACAGTGCCCTGTATAAGTATATAGATTGTAAGCTCCGTGGAACATACACCTCCTTCCTTGTGACACTGGCACATTATATGTGGGGGGCACTGTATATATGTGTCACTGGCACATTCACTGTATATATGTGTCACTGGCACATTCACTGTATATATGTGTCACTGGCACTACATGTGGGGGCACTGTATATGTGGGACACTAACTGTGGGGGGAGGGGCAGTGTATAAATGTGTCACTGATACAATGTGAGAGGGGCATATAATATATACAATGTAACTGCCCATAGAAGGGGCACATGGAATATATGTGTCATGACATATTGCTTATGGAAGGGCGCACGTATGTAAGGAGTCACTGACACACCATGCCTATGGGAGTTGGCACATGGTATATACAGTGTCACTGGCACACTATGGGAAGGGGCACAGTATATACAGTGTCACTGCGTTTAGGGGGGACAGGCCATATAGATTACAAGCATATTACTCAGCTGTGTGTTGTGACAATTACATCATTGACATCAGTCCCAGTCCCTGTGGCGCTTCCAGATTGCTCATAAACATGCCAGTTTAATCAGAAGCCACGTGGCCTTCCAGTAAGGTTACAGACTTTGCCCAGCTTATAATCGAACCTAAGACTATTACACTCTCCATCTCTCTTGTTGTGCCTATAGGAGAGAATACAAGGTATATATGTAGTGCCTGCACATTGGTGGGGGACATATGTATAGCCAATAATACAATGGTCATTGAAACTCATAAAGGATAATGCAGTGGGACTAGTCTTTGGGAAGATCCATTTGCAGTTGCCAGCTTTTCTAGGCTTTACATCTTCACCTGTTAATAATGTTGACATCACTTATGGTCAGTAAAGAGTCCGCTAAGTGCAACTCTAGATCCACTAGGCATTCACAGGGCTTTATACATAGTATAGACTGTGTTGTTCCTCACTAAAGCAGAACTTGTCTCTCCAGAACTGAATGTAAACCTGTTTGCAACTAGAAACAACAAATATTTAAATAACTGTTTTAAAACATTTCATTCTGTGACCTGTGTTTACAAGTTGTTTTTCATTATTGACAGTTTTTGCCTGGACATACCCAGCTGAGCGAGAGGGTCTGTAAGCGTTTATACTATGGCTGGGAGGATGATTGCTCCATGGAGAACTTATCTAGCCCAGTGACTGGTAAGTAGGTGTCTATAGTGACAGGAAAGCTGCAAGAAACCATATGATACTGGGGTTCTGCAATGTTGTTAATTGTGGGGGAAAATGACAGTTTTTGGGGGGAGTTGATAATAAAACATATTTCCCTTTAACAGATATTGCAGTGGAATTACTTCAGAAGGCTGCCCCAAGTCCCATTCGCCGCTTGCAGAAAAAATATGCTGCACACGTGTCCAGGTGAGTCTAGTGCGATGGTACGCATACCTGCAGTTTCTGTCCATTATCTCTGATTCACTTTGGCTTTAGCAGCTGTGTGCATCTTGGTATTAGAAAACTACTCATCTCTGGTACTAACAACTGCTGTGGTTTCACAGGGAAGCCTGCATTTCTCCTTGTTCCATGATGCTGGCCTTGATTTATATTGAAAGGATTCGCAAACGAAACCCTGAATACCTGCAGCAAATCTCCTCATCTGATCTATTTCTCATATCCATGGTGAGTTTCAGTGATGTTATAGGAATATGATATGGCCTTTTTTTCCCCTTCCGGCAGTGCAAGTGTAAAACTAACCATACTGGTCTATCTTTCCTGAAAGGTTTTAACTGCAGAGCTAGTCTGGTTAGAGCGATGGTTTGAGGGTATTAAACCCTGCTTTTCTGGTCTTGTGATTAAAGCTTGGGGTACCATCTGCTGTCATACAGTATGTGTGTGTTAGCGCATGGTCACTGTTAGTAGAACATGTTATTTAATCCTTAAACCGTAGCACTAATCTGTATCCATATCCCTCTGAAGATATTGGCCCATACAGCTCAGAGTTATGGGATGAAGATTGCTGTAAGGTAAACATTCTCTAAACACCCTCTTATGTGGCATTTCTGCAGATGGTTGCCAGCAAGTACCTGTACGATGAAGGTGAGGAAGAAGAGGTGTTTAATGACGAGTGGGGAGCAGCTGGAAGACTAGATGTGCAGTTCGTCAACTCCTTGGAGATGAACTTCCTTCAGGCTATTGTAAGCCAATGATAAGTGCAGTTTTTTTTTAAATGTTTTGTACTTTTGAACAGCATCCTTTACATAAATATTGGGCAAAAAAATTAACCCAATAGATATTTAAAGGAGACATTTTGTGTAAAAAAAAAATAAGAACTGACCAATGCGTTATACTCATTTAGAATTGTGCTTATAAAAGTAGCGTTTCAGCCTGATTTATTGAATATTTCTGCAAAAACCCCAATAATCCCTCCCTTCTCTTCCACTTCCTGCTCCCTGAATTCCCAGGCTGTGCAGGGGAGCCGACGGCACTCCGTTCACTGCAATGTAGGACAGGAACAAATCAGCAGCTAGCAGGAACTGAAGCCTGCCTTTGCTTGTGTGACTGCAGGGCTGTGATTGGCTGTCCCCCTCCTACTGTGCTTCTGGCAGGGACCGTTAAGACATTGCTGCCCCCCCCCACCCACCTACCCATTTGAAACATTAAAGTTAATCTTTATTTTTAGCACCATGTAAAAACAACACCATATATTACTCACCTATCAAATTATTTTTTAACTACATTTTATGCATCTTATATTAGTACATGTATGGGATCCATTATCTAGAAAGCTCCAAATTACGGAAAGCCCTTCTCACATAGACTCCATTATAATCAAATAATCCAAATTTTTTAAAATTATTTCCTTTTTCTCTGTAATAATAACAACACAGTACTTTGTACTTCATTCCAAGCTAAGATATAATTATTCCTTATTGGATGCAAAACCAGCTTATAGGTTTTTTTTTTTTTGTTTAATGATTTTCTAGTAGACTTACGGTATGAAGAGCCAAATTACAGAAAGATCCTTTATCTGGAAAACCCCAGGTCCCGAGCATTCTGGATTAACAGGTCCTATACCTGTACTGTGAAATTATTTTGTCAGTAACTTTCATTTACAGACACATACAAGTAACTAGTGTAACCGACGCTATTGGTGACCCTAATTATTGTTTCATTATCTTCCATCATAGGACTGGAGTCTGTATACACACCCCAGGGAATTTTTTGAAGTGCTCAAATGGCTGGAAGGAAGGTGAGAAGTATGCTCAGGGGATTGTAATGTCTCAGAAAAACAAAAGGTGGCGCACCTTATTATACCCTTGGCAGGCTCTGGGCATTATGCTGAGAGGTTTTTTTTCTCTGCCATTTTTGATAAGAATTTAATCCGGTCTTATCGCTGTATAGACAGCAGTACCATTTTTACATGTCACCCTGTTTGTCAGGTTCTTCTTCTCTAACTTGCTTTTCCCTCACCCACAGGGTGGCAGAGAAACAGGGTATGAAGAGGGGCTGGTTTACTTACACAGACTTTTGTGTTCTGCTCGAGCAAGGATTGTGGCAGAAAGTGTTTGGTGATTTCTGCCAGCAAGTAACAAAGGTAAGAGCTTTTTAGGCCCCCTGTGCCATGCAAGCCTAATAGCTCTGGCTGTGTAATGCATGCTATTCAGTATGGATGTTTCCTGTTCAGAATATCAAACAATGAGTTCTCATCAAATCATGCAGGTTTTGATGCCACCTCTAAAGTAAGAATATCTGTTTTCATAACCGTACAGTCTTGTTGCCTTGTACAGCACATCTCATCCTGTGCTTAGGTTCTCACGGACGGGGGATAGTTAATTTCTGTCAGATGCAAAGTTTGAATTAAACTTTTTATTACCTGTACAGTATATTGTTGCCTTGTACAACACATCTCAACCTGTGCTTCTGTCAGGTTCTCATGGCTGGGGGAAAGTTAGTTTATTTTTGTCACATGCAAAGTTTTCATTAAGCTGCTCTCTTTCCATTGGTTAGGTAGGGGGGTGCAATTTGTTTCTGGTTCTGAAATGCAGAGCTTGCATTCTCTGTAATTCCATTTGCTGGGCCTTTCTCTTTACTGTGGCTCGAAAGCTAAGTTTGTTGTCCCTGAAGCCAGTAGTGTTTTTTTCCAATTATACGGATATCCACGTGCAATGTAAAAGTGAATTGGAAGTAAACAAGGGGGGAGCTTTTGCTCCATCATGCTACTTTGCACTGCTTCCTGTAGCATGAAGAAGGGAAATCCCAGAGAACACTTTGTGTGGCTCCAAGCCATATACCCATGCCCCACCACTGGAAAAACTGCAACTGCAAAACTCTGTACCTGAATAAGTACTGGGGAAAATTAGATTTATTTTCCTAAAGGCACAATGCAAACTTCTCAGGTTTTATTCCAAGTGCACTTACTTCTAGTTTTATTTTAATTTGTCCTCAGAACACACAAAGTCATAATTAAGCTGTTTGTCTCCTTTGTAGCTTGCTTGTATCTTGGGCCTAATGTACCTTACTGGTGTTGCTACCTTGTTTGCTTCCATCGCTGTGTTCCACAAGGCCACATGGGAAATCAACGGTACAGAACTATCTATTTCCGATCAAAGTTCAGGTGAACAAACCCAGCTTCCACTGCTCATTCCAGTTCCTGTATCATCCGAAGAAATAATCCTACCTACTGAGTTAGTTTCAGCATGGTCTGTGGAAGAGGAGTCACTGGAGAAGAGATCTGGTGTAACAGCCACTGCCTTGTACCTGTGGGGTTCTGTTCTAACAGCACTCACTTATAGCGATACAGGAGGTGTTAATAATGAGGAATCCCCACCCCCAGACCGGATTTGTCCTTTCTGTTCTAATCCTCGGGTATCCACTTCCCATCACACCAGTAACCAGCAAAATCACACTCGCTGTCATTCTAATTATCCAACTCTTGGTGCCTTACCTGGACTCTTTCATTATGGCTTTCCACGTGCATTGTTCTGTCGGAGCTACCCAACCTCACACTCCAGGGAAAACCAGGAACCATTCGTATCACACAGTCCTTTTCCTGAGACTGAATTGGCACATCCCAAACAGAACCAGTACTCTTTCTGCGCCACTGAATTCTCAAGGTTTAAATCTTTCATAGTCCCCGGCTAGCAAAAAGGGGGCTCACAAGGACATCCAGACAGAAATGACACACACACCCAGCCAATTATTTTCAAGTGAAAAATATCTTCTATACAAACGGCATTTCTTATATTCTTATTATTCAATATGGTGATGCTTTTTAGGAGGTTGTAAAAAACACATTTGCTGTAACCTTCACTTAACTGAATCCATTAGCAGGCAAGTAATTTTTTTTTCTTTTAAGGGTACTTTTCCATTAGCAGGGACTATTGTGTATCTTCTGTTATGATATTTGTCGAAAAAACTGTTCCACCTGATATATAACATCACACATATATATCATTTATTGTTGATCTGCTCCCAATAATACCAATCCCACCCTTGCCCTTATACACTGAGAATCAGCACCAAATCGACTGTAGTTTCGCACTTGCACCCAACCCTTAACAAATCTGGATAATGAAGTACCCCAAAATACACACAGAATAGTATGTTTGGCACTTACACTGAGTGGTAAATTCACAGGCAGACAGACTAAGGAATGTTGTGGTCCCATTTCTAGAGGGGATTTAGGGAGTTTTTTTTATGTAAAGATACTGCAGGAAAGAATTCTATATTTTCTTATACACAACGAATATAAAATGAATACTGCAGCCTTACTTGCAGCACAAAGAAAATAATTTGTAAACCAGTTAGATGTTTTTTTTCTGACTTTAGTTGATGTTTTAGGGTAATGGCCCTTAATGTTGGTGGCAGTTTCTTGGCACTGATTGCTCCTTGGTATGTTGTTTTTATGGGAACCAGCACAAATTGATGACGCAATGTGATTAACACATTGCAGCCACGTCTTTTATCCTTAAAGGAGGCATTGTTTTTAAAAAGTGAAATTAGGGATGTGTTGAATACATAATTTTTAGGTTTGGTGCATTTTTTTGGTCTAATACTAAATATTAGGTAAATATTTTTTTTTTTTACATCTAAAATTACTCGAAATGGTGTCCTGAACAACACACTTTTCTCCTTGCTTTTTATTCTCATTTAGTTCCTAAATCACAAGCTGAAAATTGATTGCAGCTATTTCCTTGTCCCTGTGAATGTGAAGATGGTGGAAGAGCTGCCTGCTGCTCATGCCTGGGTGATTTCCTCTGGAGCAGATGCAGCGAGCACATCAGTAGACACCTCTTTGACCGTCTTTACAGTCAGAACGATGAGATTTATGCTCGACTAGAAAATAGCTAGTTTTCAGCTTCTGATTTAGAAACAAAATAAGACTGAATGCAGGGTGAAAGTTAGGTTATTCTGGGGGCTCATTTTAAAATAAAAACGTTTATCTGTTAAGTTCAAAAGTAAACAAAAAAGGATTTATAGGCCAGTAGTTACTATATCAATACTTTCTAAAACTTTGTCCCGTCTGAAAAAGCTCCCATACATGTTCTGGTTTCGTCTAGCCACTGCCTGGACATGTATGGCCTTCAGAGCACCTTCTATAAGTATTTTCTGGTCTACTGTAATGGTGCATGCTGTCTATTTGTATGTATTCTGCAAGAACCAGCTCTTTTCCTGTCCGGGGGGCTCTTGATTACTTCTCTCACCTTAAACCGGTAGACATATAAGCAGTACATATTCTCACTCTTTTATTATCTACTTGGTAGTCCTGTCATGAAGATCTATAGCTTCGATTTCCTTCACTAACTAAAGCTGGCCATGTCTGGTCGACTATTATCACTGGCTCTAAAATATGCAAGATGTGTGGTAAGTTTGAAAATCCAAATGGATATGGACTGTGTTGCCCAGTTGATGCAGTTCTCTCCCAACAGGTCTCCGTAGGCATTTCTTAGGTTTTGATTATTTAGCCCCTCATCACAGGTCTCCATGGTAAGCTGCTGGACTGGCACTGAAATCCTGTCCGTTACATTTTGTCCTGTGCATAATAAATCTTGGGCACGGCCCCATCTATTACAAGACTGCGTGTGTGGATCTGTTTACAGGGATGCCCTTATTATTCTAGTACATTTATTCATTTGCAGTGTCATGTAATTATCTTTAGGATTGTGTGATATGTACAGGTATGACTATAAAATACCTGTTTGCTCTTAGAAACCTTGTATAAGCAACCTTTGGCACTTCAGGGCTTGCAGTTGTACAAGAGCTGGAGTGTTGAGGTGCAGACTTATGTTACAGCACTTTAACTAAAAGTACACTTAGTTTAACCCTTTGGGTTTAGAGATGCAAAAGTGCAGAGACCCTTTATTCCCAAAGGGGTAAATAACCACTTGTTTTATGCTTCATGTTTGTAATAGCAGAGTTGTTACTATTTTGTAGGAAACCAATAAACTTCCTGTGCTGCAATAAAATGAGTATTTGTTGACTGCAAGCTGCCATGTCTGATGTATTTATTGTGCTGCGTGTGATTGGATG
The DNA here is from genome assembly GCF_017654675.1 of Xenopus laevis. Lineage (NCBI taxonomy): Eukaryota > Metazoa > Chordata > Amphibia > Anura > Pipidae > Xenopus > Xenopus laevis. The sequence continues at coordinate 62,645,851 of NC_054387.1, forward strand.
GCTGGTTCCTGTTAAGGGACAGGTGTTTATTGCTTGTAAAGGTGCGCCAGTTTGCTAATGCATGTGTTGATGCACCTCTTTGTTAACAGTAAGACCGGCCCAGAATAGTGCCTTGCTGTCTTACTTTTTTCTTTTTTTTTGCCCTTCACAGAAACACTGATAAGTGTAGTTCAAGAAATAAAGCCTTTATATACAGAACTTACTGTACTGACTGTACTGGTCCAGAGATTCAGCAGCCCTATAACAACTGTGATCGAGGTCCTGAGCAGCTCCCCATCTTGGATCTTGGCCTGCTGTTCAGAAACTAAGTTTAGGTCTCATGGGAATCTTTTTGCAGAAAATGAGGGTAATCTGTAATAGAGATGCTACAGGGCTGATTATTAATTCTAATCCAAAATGCACTGGTTGCCATGTAAAGTGACCAATCAGCCTTGTATTGTGACAAATATACATGTAAATCTATAAATATACTGTAAATTGTGAGTTAGTCCCTAAGCTCAGGTGAGTGACCGCAATCCAAAGCGTGCGCTGTGAATCGGCAAAAATGAACATGGAGAGCTACTACAGGGCATCTTCGAGGGCCCTGGTTTTCATTTCGTCGTCGCTGACTCCCTTCTAAAAAACAAATGCTCTGTAAGGCTACAAATATATTGTTATTATTACTGATCCTTCTATTTAGGCCTCTCCTATACATATTCCAGTCTCTTATTCAAATCAATGCATGGTTGCTAGGGTAATTTGAACCCTAGTTACCAGATGGTTATGATGCAAGTTGAAGAGCTACTGAATAAGAAGCTAAATAACTTAAAAACCACAAATAATAAAAAATGAAAACCAATTGCAAATTGTCTTAGAATACCACTCTCTGCATCATACTAAAGGTTATCAATGGTGGCCTTAGGCTGGCACAGAAGCCCAGGAGAGAACATGATTAAACCAATTTCTTTGTGGAACGTTGGTTCTCTTTTAAATTGATTCTATCTTTCAGTAAATATAAAAATGGGGAAGTGCTTGGAAAGAATTGATTTGGGAAAATGCTGACTAACTAGCTGGCAGCACCTGTCCTGTCACAGTAACAGAAAGAAAACAAAACCAGTTTATTATTGTGCATTTATAAAGTGCCATGGTATGCCACTGTGCTGTACATAGAAGGCTGTATATAACATACATATTCTGACAGAGGGAAAAGGCAGCCATGCTCATTACACTATAAAATGAATTTAACAATCATGATTTGAGAACAAAGTATATTAATATCTAGGCATATTCATTAAAAGTGAAAATATAGTTCACCACAGGGGAGGAGTATAGTTATCAATGAGTGAATATGGTGTTTTCTCTATTATCACCCTTTCTTAAAGGGATACTGTCATGGGAAAAAACATTTTTTTCAAAATGAATCAGTTAATAGTGCTGCTCCAGCAGAATTCTGCACTGAAATCCATTTCTCAAAAGAGCAAACAGATTTTTTTATATTCAATTTTGAAATCTGACATGGGGCTAGACATATTGTCAATTTCCCAGCTGCCCCAAGTCACGTGACTTGTGCTCTGATAAACTTCAATCACTCTTTACTGCTGTACTGCAAGTTGGAGTGATATCACCCCCTCCCTTTTTCCCCCCAAGCAGCCAAACAAAAGAACAATGGGAAGGTAACCAGATAGCAGCTCCCTAACACAAGATAATAGCTGCCTGGTAGATCTGAGAACAACACTCAATAGTAAAAACCCATGTTTCACTGAGACACATTCAGTAACATTGAGAAGGAAAAACAGCAGCCTGCCAGAAAGCATTTCTCTCCTAAAGTGCAGGCACAAGTCACATGACCAGGGGCAGCTGGGAAATTGACAAAATGTCTAGCCCCATGTCAGATTTCAAAATTGAACATACAAAAATCTGTTTGCTCTTTTGAGAAATGGATTTCAGTGCAGAATTCTGCTGGAGTAGCACTATTAACTGATGCGTTTTGAAAAAAACACGTTTTCCAATGACAGGATCCCTGTAAAATGGAGATGTGACATTTCCCTCTGGTGCTGAGCCCTATTTTCACTCTTGGATTAACATGTCCTTAAGGGCCATGTCATATGAGGAGCTTTTTGGCCAGAGTAGATATGTCACACCAGTGGAGAAAACACCTTGTCTGACATGGCCCTAAGAAGCTGTGTTGGGGTTGGGCTTGCCTAGGCAGTTGCCTTGCAAAAAACAGCAGCTTCTTTTCTGCATTCTTCTACCATACAGTCCTTCAAGTCATGTTTTGATCTTAAAGGTGAACTCCTAAAACTGTTTCCTTTAACTTTCCCTTTATCTGCACTTTATGTTTCCACCTTGTGTAATGTGCATTGCAGGTATCCTCAGTCGGGAGTATAAAAGAACAGTAGCAGCTGTGCAAGGGCTGTGACCGCTGACCCTGTCATTGAAGTCAATGGAATCCACATGTCACTGCTACTGACAGGAAGACTCCATTGAACTAAGAGAAGAACTAAACTGTCACTATCAGGCCTAGCTTATATAGCCTGAGTCCATTCCACGCAATGGGCCATATATAAGGCATACAACTTAAGGGCAGTGCTACAGTGGTGTGAAAAACTATTTGCCCCCTTCCTGATTTCTTATTCTTTTGCATGTTTGTCACACTTAAATGTTTCTGCTCATCAAAAACCGTTAACTATTAGTCAAAGATAACATAATTGAACACAAAATGCAGTTTTTAAATGAAGGTTTACGTTATTAAGGGAGAAAAAAAACTCCAAATCTACATGGGCCTGTGTGAAAAAGTGATTGCCCCCCTTGTTAAAAAATAACTTAACTGTGGTTTATCACACCTGAGTTCAATTTCAAAGGTTATAAAGCCATTTCTAAAGCTTTGGGACTCCAGCGAACCACAGTGAGAGCCATTATCCACAAATGGCAAAAACATGGAACAGTGGTGAACCTTCCCAGGAGTGGCCGGCCGACCAAAATTACCCCAAGAGCGCAGAGACAACTCATCCGAGAGGCCACAAAAGACCCCAGGACAACATCTAAAGAACTGCAGGCCTCACTTGCCTCAATTAAGGTCAGTGTTCACGACTCCACCATAAGAAAGAGACTGGGCAAAAACGGCCTGCATGGCAGATTTCCAAGGCGCAAACCACTTTAAAGCAAAAAGAACATTAAGGCTCGTCTCAATGTTGCTAAAAAAACATCTCAATGATTGCCAAGACTTTTGGGAAAATACCTTGTGGACCGACGAGACAAAAGTTGAACTTTTTGGAAGGTGCGCGTCCCGTTACATCTGGCGTAAAAGTAACACAGCATTTCAGAAAAAGAACATCATACCAACAGTAAAATATGGTGGTGGTAGTGTGTTGGTCTGGGGTTGTTTTGCTGCTTCAGGACCTGGAAGACTTGCTGTGATAGATGGAACCATGAATTCTACTGTTCGTCAACTCAAGCTGAAGCGATCTTGGGTGCTGCAGCAGGACAATGACCAAAAACAACCAGCAAATCCACCTCTGAATGGCTGAAGAAAAACAAAATAAAGACTTTGGAGTGGCCTAGTCAAAGTCCTGACCTGAATCCTATTGAGATGTTGTGGCATGACCTTAAAAAGGCGGTTCATGCTAGAAAACCCTCAAATAAAGCTGAATTACAACAATTCTGCAAAGATGAGTGGGCCAAAATTCCTCCAGAGCACTGTAAAAGACTCGCTGCAAGTTATCGCAAACGCTTGATTGCAGTTATTGCTGCTAAGGGTGGCCCAACCAGTTATTAGGTTCAGGGGGCAATTACTTTTTCACACAGGTTTGGATTTCTTTTCTCCCTAAATAATAAAAACCCTCATTTAAAAACTGCATTTTGTGTTTACTTGTGTTATCTTTGACTAATAGTTAAATGTGTTTGATGATCAGAAACATTTTGTGTGACAAACATGCAAAAGAATAAGAAATCAGGAAGGGGGCAAATAGTTTTTCACACCACTGTATATTAGACATATATGACATGAGTTTAATAATGGCCATCCAATCACAAGCTCAAACCCTTTCTCTATTCATGTAAACTGAGGCAAATGTGCAGTTTGTCCTGAGAGTAAAAGGAAATTAAGTTTGCCTTTACATGAATAAAATGGCAGAGTTCAGCATTATAATTGTCCCTGTGAAAACACAGCACATTAGTTCTGTCATGGAACGCTGACAGCAGGTTTTTAATTTACATTTAGCCTTGTGACACTGCTGACGCAAGGCTTTCTAAGCGATGGGAACAACAAACATTCATATTTAACAAGAGAAACAAGTGGCGTGTTCAATACAGCTCACCTGAGCATATTTGCAATTGGCTATGTATGTATGTACATTTTTTATAAGAATATACTGTACACATATATTGGTGCTACTACTGTGTGTGGCACAGCAGTGTTCCATGAGAGATTCTGCCTCGGTAGCCCAGGTAGTCTAGTTATTTGTCAGTTCCATAGCATTTTCATTCAGTTCAAAGAACAAAATTAGGGTGGAGTTCCCCTTTGAATGCAGAAGGAAAGGGGGATGATAATTTGTAGGCCCACCCCACTGATTATAACCTATAACTCCAAACCCTGTGCCAGTCACTCTCAGCAGTTTTTGGCTTTAAAGGAGAACTAAAGCCTAACTAAAGAATTAGCTAGAAATGTTGTACATTAGGTTTTGAGTTTCTATACCAGCCCAAGGCAACCACAGTCCTTTAGCAGTAAAGTTCTGTGGCTTTAAAAATCCCCAATAGCTCCCAATTTTCTTTTCTGCTGATTCACTGCACATGCTCTGTGCTGCTGTCACTTACTGAGCTTAGGGACCGACTCAAAATATATATTACACATAGAATAGAAATGTCACAATATAAGGCTGATTAGTAATAAATACAGATAACTACATGGCAGAACAGAAACCAGTGCAATTAGCAATTAAAAATCTGCCCTGTAGCATCATCTTAAATTACAGACCAACTTCATTTTCTGCTTGATAATTTGCAACAACCCCTAAGCTTATCTTCTCAACACTGCTCAGAGCCCACTGAGCATGTGAGTGTCACAGACACTTTCCAAGATGGTGACCCCCTGTGACAAGTTTGAAGACCTGGATCATTGCTGCTATTGAGAAGCTGAAACTTTAGGCTTTTGCAATACGGTAAGTTCAGTTTGTAAAATATGGCATTTTTAGCCATATTAAATTTTAAGTTTTACTTCTCTTAAGGTAGATTCAATGGCTGTTGCCAAGTTGTTTGGAACTACCTGGCCGCCATAAGTAATCATGGTGCCCCATACAATGGTGTTAGGAGGCGCCTCTCCCCTTCAATTATTAATGCAATCCGCCGAAGCACGCACCTTAGATAACATAGCTCCCAAAAGTCCAGATTTTGACAGCCAGATTCTTATTATTATTTCTACAGTAGAATCCCCATTTTATGTTTTTCAGGGGACCTGGAAAAATCAGGGAAATTTGTTAAAGCAACTTTTTCTTAAAGTAAGCACTCTTTCTTGAAAGATATTAGCACGAGTCAGTTTTACATTGAGATACAATATTTACTGTGTTAATAACAAGGGTTAAGCATTGCAGTGTTAATGTTAAGCAAATACACAGACGCAGTCCTCGCTTGGGCGCTCAGCCGGAACAGTATTCAAAGACGCGTATACTTCATAAAGTTGTGGCTTTTATTGTGGCCAACAATGTGACAATGGTGGCATAACAGTGCAGCTTACCCTATGCTTTCATGCCCAAACAAAACGCTCTGAGGAAGTGCCATTTTGTATGGGCACAAAACGCGTAGGCTAAGCTGCACTGTTATGCCACCATTGTCACTTTTTTCTTGAGAGTCTGTGCGGCTGCTGGAGTCTCGCGGGATGCCGCTGGGGCAGGGACGTACTTCGGCTAAACTGGAAGGGTGAGCTACGTGATTTATATATATTCTCCAAACTTTATATCATATGAATTGACAGTGTTAATGTTACACTATGGGGGGCATGTGCAAGGCCTCTCTGTCAGTCACCTACACAACCTAAAGCAATATGTGATTGGTGCAGGACTGTATAAGGAAATTGACCATTTACAGGCACAGCCAAGGCAAAATATACATCTGGTTAGTATTTTAAACCTCTTTTTTTAACTAATAATAACATTCACAGAGGACAAACAGCAATTTTTGGGTACATCAGAACAACATTTTTGTGTAAAATCCAGGAAAACATTAAAATCAGGGAAATGTACCCATTGAAATGTATTATAAATTGGTGGGACCACAAATAAAAAATGTAAAATGCGAGAACTTAAAATAAGGGTACTTAAAATCGAGGTTTCACTGTATTTGACACCAGAAAAAAAGATACAAAGTTTCTGAAACGTAGGGGCGTCTTTACTAACATCGGAGATAAATATCTGTGGAAATCTCCTGAGATGTTGCCCATGGCAACCAACCAGCAATTAGATTTAAACAGTCACCTAAAAGTTTGAAATGAAAAGCAAAGATCTGATTGGTTACTATAGGCAACCTCTCTGAAAACATTTATCTCCAATGTTAGTTAACATGCCCCTTAATTAGATATGGAGGTTTTTGGCAGAGATCCCAGAATACTCAGCACCTGCGCATTTGTAACTTTTTAAGATAAGCAGGTCTCTTGTGGGAACCGAGACTAGCAACTTAAAGGGCAATTTCACCATAATTGGCAAAACTGTAATAACATACATCCTGACCATAAAACCCCAGAAATGTGTTCAAAATGTTCCATAATCCCCCAAATTTCTTAAAACAAGCGTGTTATTCAGAAGGTGTGGTTAATATAATTGCTACCACTATACGCGGCAGATCTTTTTGTCACTCTTTACATTTTTCAAACTTTGGGAAGTATACCAATTCTACCAATCCCCTAATTTGACCAAATCATGCCCTTTCCAATATAATCCCTGCCCCAATTGATGTTCAAATTTTGTGTCACTTAGAGCCAGCCTCTACAAAGGGGACCCTTATTAGAGTAATCCCCCTGTCTAGGGTTGCCACCTTTTCTAGAAAAGAATACCGGCCTTCCTATATACAGTAACTATCTTTTTTCCCTATTAATAACATTGGGTTGAACAATCATTTTTACTGGCCAGGCCTGCAAAAAAAACGGCCAGGTGGCAACTCTACCCCTGTCCCTCCCCCTGATGATGGCCCTAGGTACCCCCAGATTCTAGTCTCTCACTTCAGATCCTGCCTGTCGCTCCTTTTCTTAATTTAGTGCTGCACCACCATTCCTGGGTAGTAATCATAATCACACGGATTTATACAGAGCCAATGTAGTGAAGCACAGTAAAACAGAAGGCTGTATACATATTATACGTGTGTGTATACATATATAATACACAAAAGCTATGAATATCTTATAAATGATATCCTTAGAAACACTGAGTTCTGATGTCATCAGTTATAAACGGTGAGTTCTGATGTCATTTCTGTCACATGACTCACTGAAATGTGTGTATTATGATAAATAAAGTACCCCCCGTTGTAAAATATGAGGATATTAGAAGTTACCTCGGCGTTCCATATATATAAAAACACGAGGCCGATGTTTTTATATGGTCATGAAATTCCTCGGTAACTTATAATATCCTCATATTTTACAACTGCGGGTACTTTATTTATTATAATACACACATTTCAGTGAGTCATGTGACAAAAATTTTACAAGAGGGGGTACTTTATTCACTATATATATTCTCTTCAGACATACATATAGTAGAAGGAGGTAGGATAAATATAATCTCTTGTCTAATAGCTACTGACCCAAAATTATTTTATTGGGCCTTGATGCCTCCATTTTCTTTACTTCCTTTTTTTTTTAAATATTTTTATTGGTTTTCAGATACTTATTCAGTTTAATTCAATACAAATATTCTATCATTTTTTTTATTTTTTTTGTAGTATACACCATTCTAGTAAAACATTTATGCAGTACGTTAGAATAGTAATAGTATGATTTCTATTTCTATGTATTTGGCCTCCATTTTCCTTAAAAAAAAAAAAAAACTACACACACACAGAGTACCAGGTCAGTATTTAATGTAACTTTTTACAGACTGCTGAAACTATTTCTAGCCCGCATCCGAACAACATAACATATTTCGCAACTTCTCGTCTCCAAGGGTGTGTGAGACTGTGAGTCACGGCTACGCTAATCACATGAGGTAAAATTAGTCGCAAAGGTGTACAAAGATGGCTGCCTACCGCAATACCAAATTGAATCCTGCGCGGCGCTTATAGAAGCTTGCTGTTCTTTATACCGGAAGTGACGCGAGACGCTCTAGAAAGATGCTTGGTTGCTAGGAGAGACGAGGCCGCCAAGCTCGGGAGCGGCGGGGTGGAACGGAGCTTTTGCGCTCAACGTGAGGCTGGCTGCCAGCTTGGCACAAAGTTCAACGGTAAGTTATATGAATTCTGCATCTTTATATAAAATAGGTGGTTTCGTGAGTGGGAGGAAAAGCCTTTACATCAGTGAGCCACGAGGTTCCTCTGTACATGCTGTGTGCGTGGTGCTTGCCGAGGAAGGGGCTAATGGGCCGTAACGTTGTACATATGGGTTCCGTATGTAATGCCAAGCAGCCCTTCGCGTTAGCTTCAGTACTTGGAGCTTGTTTAATGGGTTCTCTCTACATGTTAGGACCTCTTTGGGTGGAAGATTCACTATCAAGCACGTATCCTTATGTTTAACAGCAGGTGTCATGTCTTATTCCCTTGTGTCCCACTGAGAGCCCGTCTGTCACTTGACAAGTGTTACCGTTTGCTCCTGTAAATCAGCCACAGTATGAAATGGTACATCTGATTGCTTGCCTGTGGCCTTTGTTTACTAGAGTTTGGCAAACTTTGCTGCACTGCCCCATTCATCTTTTATGCCACTATTCTTTTAATGTATTGCATTGAAAAATGCAGCACTGCCTAGCCACTCATATATTTCTCTCCAGTAAGAATTTGCATGAGATTGATATCTTAAGTGCAAAGATCCGATGCAAATTAGGCGCCCGGTTCTTTTTAAAGATGCTGTTGTACTTTTACGTTTAATAGTGGGTATTAGTCCATTCTAGGGGTCTGCTGAGTTCTAACTGTGAAAATATTTTAATGGAATATCCTCCCTAGAATCATTTTATATATGCAAATTCATTCCAGCCAAGTAACACTTTTTTTTTTTTTTGGTTTGGCTTTAGTTAATTTTGTATCCTCAATTAAATGAATAAACATAGCCTACTGTCTGGTTCTGCTCTGGCATATTGTAGTCTATGACCCTGAGCTCAGTATTTGCTTCTGATCGGGGTGTTTGGGGGCACTGCTGATGTGCAGGTGCTGCTCTAGACCATGTGTTCTACCTATCGTCATCTGGTGAGGTCTAGCAGAGCATCATGGTCCACTTTACTAAAAGAGTTCCCTTCCTGTCTGTTTGTGTATCTGTGGTGCAGGTGGGTGAGACCAGTCCAAGTGTCACTTACAGATACCAAGCAGGTCTCTCATAGTAGTGACATATCAGAACTGACTCCCAACATGAGAGGGAAGGATGCTGGGAGAAAACCTGAGGATTATTTGTTGAAAATCATGAGTAACCTGCCCCCCACCCCCAATGTTATTGAGTTATAACTCTCTGTATCCCTCTGTGCAGCCTTTTTGGGAGTTGTATGACGGATCTGTTTTTCTGATCCAGTACGTTGGAATTCCAAATGTGGGGATAGTGTTTCCACTCCAAACAGACTTCAGCCCACAGTGTTCGCTTCTCCAAAATTTGGTGAATTCAGGGCTCCTTTTTGCCTTCCAAGTTGTCTGGTGATGAACGTTTCACAGGCAAGGAGGGTTGTTTTTGCCCCCCCCCCCCCCCCCCCGAGTATATGCTGAATAGATCTTTGTAAGCTATGGGCTGTATGTGTCTCTGTTCAGCTATCACATGGCAAAGAGAGGTATTCTGTAACTAAGGGCTGAACCTACTCAAAGATATCATTCTAGCTGAACTGCAACACAGATATCTCCCTGTTCTCTCTTATGCAATCTCTGCTTTATAAACAAATGCTTTCTTTAACACTGTAATGTATGGTCAAACTCCAATCAGTGCAAAATACCTTGTTTTTAAGGGACCTCCACCCAAATTTGCATTTTGAATGTGTACTGCGTTTAATGGTATTTGGAAATGTTATTATTATTGACGGCAGTATTTGTTACCACAGTGGTTACCACTTGTAGCAAGAGCTCAGTTTAAAGTAAATTGATGATAAATCCAGTTAATAGTAAAATATGGTTTATTTAGATTATGTGTGGTGCACAGATAATGTGCTTGTTTTTTGACAGTCCCTTATATTTTAAAGCTAGTGATGTCTTCAGTATTTTTGTTCCCGGTTTGTATGTACCAAGTTATGTATACCACAAATTAGAGCTTGCAAATGGCATGCGTCCCATTGCATAGGCTGGAATACACATGGACAGTGAGTTTGGCATTCGGAAGGGGGCCCCCAGTGGCTGCCAGGAGGGACGTTGGTGTTGTAGCCCCTGTATGCCACCAGTGCTCCAGTCTGATGCTGGTTGGGGCTTTAGGCCTCCTCCTAACAATTAGTGTTCTGGGACTTTCCTTGATTGGTAACCCATGAAAATGAGTTGAGTGTTGCTGTAGGCTCCTTTCATTTACGTATCTCAGTCATGAGCCTGTAGCACCAGCCTGATTTGCCTGGTAGAGGAAGATGGTTCTTATTAGAAAGCTGTGGAGGTAGTGCGTTTATCTGAGGTTCACAGACAGGGCATTAAGCAGGGCTTCTATTAGTAACAAATTGATAAATGTCAATGTTGCTGATAAGTCCACAATCACTTGCCATATTGTCCTTCCTGACACTTGATGACCCTGATCCAGGGTTTGGGATTCAGCTATATGCTTCATTCTCAGCCGTACTTAAATGTCATGTGATAACTGAAGGTGAATAATTTCAGTTTAGGCAAATTTATAAGGATTTTGTGCAGATGTTAGGGTTTCGATCTGGATTGATAGTACAAAAATGATGGACAGTACATCCCCATGTGATAGTCTTATACTGGACTAAAGTGTTATGCGATACAACGTTCCCTTCCTCATGATTAATGAACAAGCTGAAATGAAGCTCACAGTGAAGCATTAATTACATTTATATAGAGTCAGTCTCCTAGTAAACCTTCACAATGGCTGTACTAATTGCTCTGTGATCTTATTTCATCCACTTACATGAAGACAGATCAAATGTTGTATATGTGACTTAAGTGTGAACTGGACCTTCCATGGAGCAAGCTATTTTACAGGATCAGGTAAACTGTGTCCCTCTAGTTGCCACCAGCATCCAAACGACACCACCCCATCCCACTTAAACAAACACTGTCACAAAATGCAGTGTTATATAGGTAGCTAGAATCTCAGCCATAAAGCAGGGCAGGACTGCTGCTTACAATGGGTATCAGATCGGATCTGTGTACACTGTAATGCTCTGTTATACAATAGCTAGAATTGCTCCTTTTTCAGAGAAAGGTAGGCCATATGAGTAAACATTTCCAGCAGACTGCTAAAACATGAGGTTGTTGAATCATACAGTATATACAAAGGCCTTAGCTTACTACGGTGTTTGCCATGCTGCCTTTTCTTTAATGCATTTTTTACTTTCTCCTCAGGGTAAAAGTACTTGAGAATGTGCAAGGAGGCCGACGTAGGCATGTTTCGTGTGTAACAGGGCAAGCCAATGTGAAATGGCTATTCATGGCATCTGTTGGCACAGAACAGCACCATGCAGGGTCAAAACGTGACAGTGAGAAACTGTTAACTGCTGCTCCATTCCGACTCAGTGTGTGCAAAAGTAGGAACCACGTGACACGGTACACTCCTGTTTGGAAGCTAGAGAGAAAATATGTCGGTGTGACTCATGAGACTAGACCAGATCACTGTTTTGTCTCCCCAGCTGTCCATCTTTACTCCAGCTACAGCAAGGGGGTAGCTCCACTATCACCAACTCCCCCACTGATCCCACAGAGTGGCTCTTTTCACCGTTTCAGATCCTTCCGTGACCCATTTGATAGAGAGCTTGTTTTCCAGAGATTTGTGAATGGCCATACATCCTTCCAGAGTCTTGAGTCTTTGTGGCTAAGGCGAAAGGTTGATATTCCGAGGCCTTACACAGCTTCAAACAAGCATCCACAGATCACACCTGCCCTGAAATTGTCCTATAGCTCCATGGCCACCTCACTGATAGATCAGCGCCACTTGTCAAGTGCAGCTGGAGAACTACATGAGATTTCTTTAAGAAACCCATCCAGAATGGCAGAAAGGATGCTTTCAGAAAACCCCAGACCAGCTCTGGTTACAAACTCTTTCTTACGACCCAGCAGTGCCAAAGTACATTTCTATCCACGATTAGATAGAAAACAGACAATTAGCACTTCTAGTTCTTCATTGCACCATGGTCTGAAAAACTTGGGCCAAACAAAAGAAGACACCCAGCTGTATTGTGACAACTGTATTAACACAGGACCTACTTTCACCAACCACCAGGGCGCAGCAGCAGCCAAAGCAAACCATGAAACTGACTGGAAAATTGTTGGAAACAATTATATGGAGGACACTCAACTCAATGATTTTGTGAAGCCCTTCACAGATACGGGAGACCTCTTAAACACAACCCCGATTGCCTCATCAATAGAAACAATTTGTGATGACACTGTGTATACCAGCTGCAAGAAATGTGTCCTTTCTGCCTTAAATCCAGCTGGATATCAAGATCTTACCCTCTTGCCATCTGCATCTAGTGATGCTTGCCTTAATGGAATTATGGATTGTACCTTAGCCAATGTCTGTACCCAGGAGACTGCTGCTCATTTCAAAGCCACAAGTCCTTGTTCTTCATCTGAAAGTATCTCTTACCCCAGTTTATATACACCTGCCCCAAAGAGCGAGTCTCATCTGCCAGACATTGTAAATAATGTTCAGGGGGTCAACATAACCATAATGGCCACCCAGATCTCCACAATCCGCTTGAACAAGACTTCTGGTTCCAAAGAAACCCAAGTGCAGCCTGAGCGTATTGATGACTTACAGTAAGTTTTATTGAAAGATTGGATAAAGTTGTAACTACATGTGTGATGGGTTGGGGTTAAAAATACATTCAACTTATTGCACTTACACACAGGCAACTACAGAATGTTTCTTTTCTGGATGTTTAGGATTTTGATAATGTTTGCCTTTAAAAGGGATATATAAGAACTGCTACTTATTTGAATATTTTGACACTGCAATCTTCGCTTTGCTGGTACCTGAACTGCTGCGGTTGGAATTCAGGAATGGACTCCCTGTGTACCATTTTGTCCATATTACTCTGCTTGATAGACACACTTTTTGTTATTGTTATTAGGAGCCATATGTCTTTGTGTGCCTTCTAGTGCAAATTCCTGGAGCTGCTATTTATCTTTTATAACCAATTGCTTCCCATGCTGCGGCCCTTGTTATAATTGCAGGTCTCCTGTGCCAAATCAAGAACTGGATGGTGATGAGGAGGAGCTCCCAGATGACTTGGATGACAGCGAGGCAGAGGAGGACGATGAAGACAGTAAGTGGTTTGCATATCTTACTGAATTTAGTTTAGTTATTGATGACTTACAGCCAATGTTTGCTGAAATGGCAATTGAAAATGTGGTTCAGCAACAAATGGGGATACACTGAGGGCTTGTATAGACAATCAACTGTAGCCAATCAGAGCATGGAATGTCAAGACACCAGAGCCAGCATATAGCTAATCGGGCAGTTCAAATGTTAACAGAACCAACTGCTCAATACAGTAGCAAAATGTCTGGAAAACGCTTTGCATGGAAAAAAACATATTTAATTTTGATTTGTGACACAGGCAGTGTGGACCAAATTAATTCAGCCAGAATCCCCTCTGCTGCATCATCCATTTCACAAGCCAGGTAAAGTGCATTTATTTTATGTGGCCATGTCTGCATATGACAAGTGTGCCTTTTGTATAATGAGCTTCTCCTTATCTATCAGGCTGCAGCTGGTGTGGGAGGGGTTTGATGTGTCTTAGTAGACTGGGAAAGTATAATCTGAAGTATGTTCAGATGTTCATTTTGGAGAAAAGTACTATACAGCCCATTGATATGTGCTATTCTACTGCATCTGATTTGGTTGCTTTGGGTTATTGTGCCAGGTCAGATTTAGTTTGTTTTTCTACATAACCACCTGCTTTATGCTCCACATTGGATGAGGTGGATGACAAATTGTTAATGATGTATATCTTCTATGTAATTATTGTATTTATTGGAAGGCAAAGTGATGAGTCCATAGGCCAGATGTCTGCAGAAAAGGATGGCACAGTGAAACCTGCTTTCACCAAGAGTCTCTTTCCCAATGTTCAACCAACATTATACTTTGGCACTCAAGAAGAAAAAGGTACGGTTGCACAGTATTTTGATTATGTAGCCTTGCTAATCTGAGAGCGTTTTTTGTGCCTCTATGTCTACCAGTGATAGGTCACACAGAGCAGCAGACTTTTAATGGGGAGCTGCAGGTTGAACCTACTCTTAAAAGAATCTAATACAATTACAGTTGGTGTATGTGTTTGAAGGTTCTCATTCATCAAGGTTATGGTATATATATTGTAATAAGTCAAATCAACTGTATTTGCTGTATTTTCTTTTCCTTGAAGTTTCGATAGTCATTTGACTCTTTCGTAATTCAGAATGACCTGTACAAAAATATTTGTAGTTATATACTCTGGAATCTTGCTCCAATCAGCATGATCTGTTTAGTAAAAACAGCATGGCATCAGAGACCTCACGGCGGTAAGGTGTTGATTGTATTAGCATGATTGGACCTATGAGGTGTTATAAAACCATCCAGGGAAAGGTGCTAAAAGCATGTGACATGCCGTTCTGGGAACAGCCAAAAAGAGGAGAAATTAACTTGGAGGGGACCAAGGAAAAGTGGGTAAAGAATCTTTCTGACAGGGTTCTTACCCAGCCTGAGATGGAAGTCCTAGTCAAGGGTTTGAAGTTTGCAGTTGCTCCCAAAACCATCCCAGTAGTAGATATTATCGCAGCCACTGGAGCCCTTAATCCATAACAACAAAGTACCGCAAAATGAAGCTAAATAGCTTTGCTCTAAAGTGCCTGCAGCCCTAGCCAATGCCAAACTCAAACTTCACATTACAGGAAAGGATGGCTCTGACATCCCTCAAAAAAGCACCAAATGTCACTGTCCTGCCCACTGATAAAAAAAGATGCACAGTTGTATTTACTACATGGGATTACCATGTCAAGGTGACCATGCTTCTAACCACACACATGAAGCTGTAAGAGGGGACCAACCAACAGATACAGGAAAAAGGTCATAGACCCCTTAAAACCGTTGCAAAAAGACAAAGCTATTGATCGGGCTACATATCATTGCCTCTACCCTGTTGAAACCCCTCCGTGTATATATGGACTTCCTGAAATACATACGGAAGGGGCCCCTCTTAGACCAATTTGCCAGCATTAACTCTGTGACCTACAACTTGGCCATATATCTAGCCAACATCCTAGTCCCTTTGGTTGGAAACAGAGCATCACATCAAGAACTCACAGGATTTTACAAGCAAAGTCCAAGGGTTCCTATAATCTTCACTTTTTACATGCATACTCATTACAGAGGCAATTGAAACACTGAAAAAACTGTTGCTACAAGACAACACCCTGGTTCAGATATGTGACACACACACACACACACACACACACACACACACACACACACACACACACACACACACACACACACACACACACACACACACACACACACACACACACACCACACACACACACACACACACACACACACACACACACACACACACACACACACACACACACACACACACACACACACACACACACACACACACACACACACACACACACACACACACGGTACAGACTTTCACTGAACACATCAACAGTGGACCACCACATCAAGGTTACAGGTGAAGATATGCAAGATAGCACACTGGCATACAACACACAGCAGATACAATGCCCCACAGTACAGAGGCTTAGGCAAAAGACTTGAAACACATCACAGGGGCCCTTGTTCAAACTGGGAGAAAGAACAACACCAAAACTACAAGTGAAGGTGGAAAGCAGGACAGACGGATGAACTTGCTCTTCCCATATATTTCTGGGGTGTCAGAAAAACTTAGAAGAATCTTTAATAAATACTGCATCCTGGTCTTCTTTAAACCCAGCAATACACTGAGGCAGCAACTGGTTCATCCAAAAGTCCCAATACCTAAATATAAGAAGAGTAACAGTGTGCATGCAGTGCAGCGAGGAGTGCTTCGACTTGTATGTGGGAAAAACTAAACCGTTACACAAACGTCAGGGCTCCGCTGTAATGTAAAGGAAGGGATACATGTTTGAAAACTGCCAAGTTCAAATTCTGGACAGGGAGGAGGATTGGTTCAAAAGAGGGGTCAGAGAAGCCATTTATGTGAAAATTTTAAAAGCCAAGTTTTCTCTGTCGTCTCTGGGGGACACGGAGACCCTAGGTCACTGTGCCTCCAGGAGGCAGGACACTTGTCAATTATTCAAAAGCGGCATGTCCATCTTAACCCCACACAATGTGCTTATTCCAATCAGTTTTCTAAGTGTCCTGCTCCCGGCAGGATGGACAAACCTCTCATAGAGAAGATTCTTCTAATATTAACACACCTGGATGATCGGGGCAACCCAGGAGTATGAGAAACCCCTTGCATCCTGGAGAGTGGCCCCCTATGAGGGAATTCCACCGGGGCCAAAAATCACAGTCCAGAAAAGGCTGAAGGTGCCCCCTCGGACATACCCTGCTTCCCACAGGAAACAGAAGGTCTGACCTGTGGATATTGAGGCCAAGCAGAGAGGACCACGCCAAGTAAACGGTACCCACAGGTAAGGGGGAAGGTTCCCTCTCTCTCACGCTCGTAGCCTCTAGGTTGACTAGACTCCAGCACAATCGTGAGTGCAGGGCCACCTCACCACTCTCAACTTCTCGCTTCTGCCCCTCCATCAGTACAGAGTGTCTCTTACCGAAGGCAGTCCCGGGTCCCAGGTGAGAGCAGCGTTGGTGTGTCTCACATCGCCCCTGAAACAGGCAGCCCCATGACCCCTGCGGTAGGTGCGACTCCCTCTAGAAGGCACGCTGGAGGAGAGTCTGGAGCACGGCCGCAGGGGGAAGGGCACAGGCACGAGGTGCCATCTTAGTTAAGGAACAGCCTCATGATAAGCGCACCAAGCAGGCGCCATCTTGAATGCTCACAGACGCGAAAGTAAGGAGTCCGCACCGCCCCCTAATACCACGCCATTTACTGCCACAAGCTTCACAGACAGCTCTCAGCAGCACTAATACTTTCGGATGATTCAACTCACAGCACAGAAATGCAGGGAGAGTGAAAGAGGGGCAGCAGCCATATTCTACACACCTGCTTATTCCACAGTACCACACTGTGAGATGGCAGAAGGTAAGACGTGGGGTTTATTCCCTAGGGCAGAGGGAAAAGCCCCAGCAGCAGCGCATATAACTTACTTTGCCTGCAAAAAATGTCAAAAAAGTTTTCTGGGAGCCAGGGCAAGCCACTATGCAGAGCCTGCTTGGGGGAACAGAGTACGCCTCCCATTCAGGTGCACATCCCCAAGCAAGGTATCCCTCAGTCAGGGAATCTAGACTCGCAGGGCACGTCCCAGAGCACAGGAGGAAATGCCTCACAAGAGGTCCCAGCACCACTTTGGGGCATTCAACTATCCCAATCCCTGGCTCTCTGCATGAACTTCCAGCCATTGCTGATAATCTGGGCAAGGTATTATCCAAACTGAGCCACAAGCACACAGGCAAGCGCAATAGAGCAGACAGCCCTAAGATTGATGCTCCACATAACATTTTGGATGTCTCATCAGCAGATCAAAACTTCCCAGTCAGAAGGGGAACTCCCTCCATCAGATGCATCATCAGAGGAGGAAGAGACCCAAGGGGAGAACAAAGATAAAGAAGCACAACATGATATCGACTGCATTATTAAGGGACTACTTGACATACTCAATATTAAGCAAACACAGGAAGAGAAGAGCCAGACCACAGGCCTGTTCAAAAGGCAACACAAATCTGCAACATGCTTTTCGGCACATGATCAGCTGACTAACTTAATACAAGAGGAGTGGAACTTCCCAGAACGGAAGTTTCAAGCCACCAAGAAATTTTCCATGTCTTATCAGTTTCCAAAAGAATTTATGAACAAATTATCTAATCCTCTTGTAGTAGATGCACCAGTATCACGATTGTCTAAATCTACTGCATTGCCGGTTACTGATGCCGCAGTATTTAAAGATCCGACCGACAGGTGGATGGAAAGTACCCTTAGAGCAATTTATTCAGCATCTGAGTCGGCATTACGACCACTATTGGCTTCGGTGTGGGTTTCCAGAGCCATACAAGCTTGGGCAGAGACCCTCCTCAGAGAGATACAGGAGGTAGTTCCTAGATCAACCTCATTTCATCCATTCTCTCCATTGTTGACGCATCAGCATATATATGCAACGCTACATTAGATGCGTCTCAAGCCACAGCTAGGACCTCATCCCTTTCAATAGCAGCAAGGCAGACCATGTGGCTTAAAAGTTGATCGGCAGATCTCCGCTCCAAGAAATCGATTACATCACTCCCATTCAAGGGACAACGGTTATTTGGCGAAGAATTAGAAAAAGTCATTTCTCAAGCGACAGGGAGGAAGAGCACCTTCCTTCCCCAATCAAAAAGTAGAAGAACCACTACCTACAGACGAGGATGGTTTTTTCAAGGCCAGAGCAGTCGTTTTCCTTGAAGAAGCAATTCATCGCAAAGATCACACTTTTGCTCCAACCAAGTGACAGGGGACAAGCATTATGGAAGAATAACAAGTCCCACAGCAAGCCTACAAATCGACAAAGGCCTGAATGGGCACTCCCTCCGGAATCAAGGGAACAAATTAGGGATGCGCCAAATCCACTAATTCTTTGCTAAAGATTCGGCCAAATATTGAACCGAATCCGAACCCTAATTTGCATATGCAAATTAGGGATGGGAAGGGGCATTATGTTTTTTTTTTACTTCCTTGTTTTCTGACAAAAAGTCACGTGATTTCCCTCCCCACCCCTAATTTTCATATGCAAATTAGGATTCGGATTTGGTCCGGCTGGGCAGAAGGATTCGGCCAAATCCGAATCCTGCTGAAAAAGGCCGAATCCCGAACTGAATCCTGGATTCGGGGCATCCCTAGAACAAATAGGGGGCAAGTTACTGCGATTCCGGGAGGCATGAATCCGCCTCTCTTCAGATGCCTTAGTCAAAGAGTATTAGAGGGCTTTCACAATGACTTCTTCACTATTCCCCCCCCCCCCCAACAAATTCTTCATGTCCACAGTCCCCTCCAACATCATCAAGGCCCAGGCCTTTCTAGACTGCATCTCCAGCATGGAGGGATCGGGAGTAATAGTACAAGTCCTCTCACAAGAGAGATTCTCAGGATTTTACTCAAATCTCTTCACAGTACCGAAGAAGGACATTCAGTCCCATGCTGGACCTCAAACTCTTAAACAAATTTGTCCGATCGGTCAGATTCAAAATGGAAACTTTACCTGTGGTAATCAGGGGAATAGAACAAGTTCAACTAAAGGACGCATATCTCCATGTTAATTTGCAAACAAACATTACCATCAGCAGCTCCCCGAGTTTTCACCAAACTGATGGCTCTATCGGCGGCAATGCTACGTTTGCAAGGGATATCGATTACACCCTACTTAGACGACCTACTTATAAAAGCCAGAACGGTGGAGAAAGCAACAGAGGATCTCCGGTTAGCGACAGAACTGCTCCAGAGTTTTGAATGGACCATGAATCCAAATCCAACTTGCAACCCAGTCACCAGATGTCCTTCCTAGGACTAGAATTCAACACAATCCTCAGTTTCCCTTCCAGATGAAAAACAGAGAAGTCTCAGAGAGCGGGTCAAACGACTGCTTCACAAGCAGAAAACGACAATCCATGCAGCAATGAGAGTGCTAGGGGTCATGGTCTCCGCAATCGAGGCAATACAATTTGCACAGATGCACTTGCGTTCCCTACAGGCGAACATTCTGGCAGTTTGGAAAGGAGGACTAGACCAGATCAAACTAGACCAGTACAGATACAAAGCAACAACGCTACCAATGTGGTATACATAAATTGGCACGGCAGAAAATCGGCCCTAGCAGAGGCTCAACAAATCCTTTACTGGGCGGAAGTCAACAAGGTGAGTCTGTCTGCAATCCACATCCCTGGGGTATCCAACACAAAAGCCGATTACCTCAAAAACGAAATCGCTTAGACGCAGGAGAATTTGAATTGCACCCAGACGTCTTTGCCAAACTCTTTCATCACTGGGGGCGTCCACAGATAGATCTGATGGCGTCCAGAACCAATTGGAAAATCCCAAGGTACTTGCCCGCTGCCGGGATCCAACAGACATGGTTCTCAGATCTACAGGACATGTCGATAGATCAACTGATACGATTGACTCCCAGAGCAGACCCACTGCTTCAAGGTCGAATAGCCCACCACAACCTGGGTCTATTCCTTTTGACGGGGGGGCTGTTGAAACAGCCATCTGGTGAAAACAAGGGCTATCCGAAGATGTCATTCGTAAACGGAATACTCCACCAGTAAATGTGCAAGCTGACTCGACGAAAGCAGTAGGAGCTTCCTGAGCGTGGTGCAACTCTGCCTCAGTGGAGCAGATTTACAAAGCGGCTACCTGGTCCTCTGTTCACACATTCACAAAATTTTACAACCTTGACCCGTACTCCTCAGCCGAGGCAGTGTTTGTCCATAAAGTACTGCACTCTGTGTCAATACAATTCTAATCATTCCCACCCATTATTCTGGGGCGGCTAAGTCCCTGTGTCCCCCAGAGATGAGAGAAAACAAGATTTTTGATACTCACCATTAAATCTGTTTCTCTGTAGTCAATAGGGGGACACGTCTTCCCGTCCTTATAAGAATTGTTGACCATTTGGTCTAGGTGGGAATAATCCTTCTGTTATTGTTCTGCTATCTTATTGGTTATTATTCAGTTATTAATAAGTTATTATAGCAATATCTTTGGTACAAACTGATTGGAATAAGCACAGCGTGTAGACACCTTACCTTTATGAGGTCTCTGACCCCATGCTGGTTTTACTAAACAAATTATGCTGATTGGAGTATGATTCCACATATATTTTTGTACAGGTCATTCTGAATAAAGAAAGCAAAAACCGCACAAGTCAAATAATATCTGCCAGAAGCCGAGAGAGCAAGACTGATTGATTAATAATCAGAATATACAGACTGCATTGGGTCCTGTGTTGTCATGTAATCTAATGTGGATGTTATAGTGTTTGTATTGTTTAATACAAACTTTCTCCAACTCTGCAGAACCAGTGACTGCAGCAAAAAATCCTGTAAATAGAATGCCAGTTTATCCGTTTAAATCCGTTTAAATCTGGCTCCATGATCTTTGTCCCTGCAGCTGGAGTTGAAAACAAATAAAATCCAATACAAATCTTTACAAAGTCACCAACTACTCTACAGGGAAAAAAACAAAGCTGCTTGAGTTCTGCATGACTGGGAAGTAAGACAGGGTCTCTGGTGGTATTTTAGTAGTACCATTTTGACCTCGTGTAAGACAAAACTCAGTAAAGGAAAACCTTTAGTAATAGTCAGGCAATTTATTCATGCAGAATACAACATAACAGTTTTGTCTGGGTAAGCTTTTGGAGTAATACACAGAATGTCACCCAAGGACTTACCAAAGACACACCTCTTGGTCCAAGCGTTATATAGCTTTCAGAAGGCATTTACAGTAATTGTGACAAGGGGTACACAGAAATACCATACATGGTCTGGCGAGGAGACTTACCGGCATACACATTTATACATTCCTGTAAAATGTGCAGTTTTGCAACATAAGAGTTTTCTGGTTCCAACTGTCCACAGCCTCTTAAACATCTGTTGGCTAAACATAGCTATTGTAGTAAAGCCAGCTATTGAGCAACACTTCTGCAAAAGGGCATAAGAGACATGCTGACACTCTTCTAAGTAAGAAGTCTACTAGGCTATACAAATAAAGATCATTTATTTGTATAGCCTAGTATAAGTTATATGAGTGACCATTGTCCACAGTTGACCATTAGCCCTTATAGTCCATCCTGCCTTGGGCCCTATAGCGTTATGGCGTCATAGAGGGCGGGGGTAACAAATATCGACCCTCTGAAACTAGCCATTCGTCCGTCATAGGAAATAGACTCTTCCAGATATATAAAAGATATAAAATATATAAACATCTCCCCCCTGCAAGTATGATTGTTTCCCTGCCCAGCAGTTAGGGACCGTCTGACAATTAATCTCCACAGCAGTAAAGAAACTCTATACTCTGACATGCAGGGTTTTGAGCCAAGGGACGGATAACAATCGTATCTAGCTATCTGTCAGCCATACCTCTTCTTGCTTTCCCCTCCAGCTCCTGGGTTATATTTAAATTTGCTCAGCAGTGTCGAGAGTGATACTGAGCAAAGGGTTGCCAAGAGTGGGTGACAGGGCCATGGGGGTTTTGGGAGGTATATATATTATACACAAAATGCAGGGATTGACAGCACTCCAAGGAAATACATCAAGTCAATAATTCAAATGAAAGTGGAGATTTATTGGTGATCCAACGTTTCGGCTCCGCACAGAAGCCTTCGTCAGGGAAAGAAAAGCAATGCACAAGTGTTTGGGGGTTTAAATAGGGTAAAAAATGGCTCCAAGACACCTGTATACGATGCCTGTCACTCATCGTTTGTTATGCAAAGCAGTATATACATGTGGATACAAAGGCAAATGTTGTTATCCATGTTAGGTATGCCCCTTTGTATGGGAGAGTTCTGCTTATACACAGGGTGCGTCCTACTGTTACCCCACTCTGTCACATTATTCTGATGTGTAGCGAGCTACCCGTCCTATGCCCTGTATAGATGGGCTGGAAATGCACCACTAACCCACAGTGAGCGGTGTTGTACCGTTGCTAGGCAACCCATGTCCGTCGCCGAGCACTCAACTGCTAGCAACCGCAAAGGGGAGCCAGCAGGGACAGCGCTTGTGGGCGAATGTTAGCGGAGGGTTTTTGCGGAGTGTGCAGTCACTCAAACCAACGGCTGCCTACTGCCAGCGGTTCTACCCAGCCGCATCATTAGGGTTACATGGGTGCCACCGGCCTTCGTACTACTTGTGCTCAGCTCACCTTGGTATAGGGACCCACATGCAGGGCAGGGTAGTACTAACACGTTAGGGCCATGCAGAGTTATGTTAGGGGAACTGACTAAAGCACCACCGCGTCCTTAAGCCAATTAACCTCCCAGTGGTCATCAGTGGAACAGACAGACAGGGCAAATATGGATACATAACAGATGCATATAGTCAGAGTGAACTGCGCTGTGTTTACATAAGAAGGGGAGGACAAATGGGTAAACCAAAATGACAATAAACATAATTGGACAAAAAAGCAACATTTGTAGCAAGCTATATGGCAACAAAACAGGATACAAGGTAGTAAAAGTCAATATTGTTTCACAAAAAGCAACCCAAAGGCAGGGTCTCATTGAGACCTCGGGGAGCAACTGTGTCCAGTTTCAAAATCCAGCGGGACTCCATTCTCAGTAGGGCCTGGTCCCTATCACCCCCTCTTACCAAGGGGGGTTGATGGTCAATTGCCATGCACCTGAATGTAGGGAGAGAGTGTCCTTTATTGAGAAAATGTTTTGCCACTGGTTGTAGAGCCTTACCCTCTTTAAGAGCCCTGCTGATGGCAGACCGATGGTTTGCTATTCTCTCCCTTAAAGTCGTACAAGTTTTTCCCACGTAATATAGTCCACATGGGCAAGTAATGATGTATATAAGATAAGATGAGGTACAGGTAAGTCTGTGATGGATTTTGAACCTTTTGCCAGTATGGGGGTGTGGAAAATCAGGTCCAATTAACAGGCATCTACACGTCACACAATTCGGGCATTTATAACATCCCAGCTTTTTATTCTGTGTTAGCCAATTGGTTTCTTTATGATCATGTCCCTTGAAATCTGTGCGGACCAATAAGTCCCTTAAGCTTTTGTCTCTCTTGTATCCCATCATGGGCCTTGGTGCTAAATGGAGAGACCGCGAATCGTCCATACTCAGCATGGGCCAATGTTCTCTGATGCTGGATGAAAGTTGTCGTGAGGCTGAAGAAAATGTTGTAGTGAATATCAAGGGGTTAGCTGATGATTTTTTTCTGTGTACATTTGTCAGGAGGTCGGATTGTGAGTTCTGACGCGCTCTGTTTAATTGCCCCTGAAGGAGGTCATCCGAATATCCCCTCTCCTTGAACCGAATAAACATTTCCTGTAATTGTGTCTCTGTTGTGTTCTTTGTACTGTTGTTACGGATCACCCTGAGGAACTGCGAGTAAGGGATGCCTCTAATTGTTGACGGTGGATGGTTGCTGGCAGCGTGCAGTATTGAATTCCGATCCGTGGGTTTCCTGTATAGTCTAGTCTCCAGTTTGGAGTCCAGGATAAAAATGTTTAGGTCAAGAAAATCAATATTTGTCATATCATAATTCAAGGTGAGTTTGATTGGTGTGTCCAAACTGTTCAAGTGCTGATGATATGCCAACAGTGCTGGTTCTGTATCTGTCCAAATGAAGAACAGATCGTCAATATAACGAAAGTATATCAATATGGAGTTCCCCAGTCGTGGAATTATGTGGGTGTTCTCAAAGTCCAACATAAACAAGTTGGCATATGAGGGTGCGAGGGCACTGCCCATTGCGGTCCCAGCCACTTGTAGATAAAAAGAGTTCTCAAATCTAAAAAAGTTCCTGGTGAGGGTGAGTTCTAACAGATGCAGTAAGAATTCTATGGGTACTGTTCCAGGTGGTGTAGATAGCAGTGCCTTCCTGCAGGATACAATTCCTTGGTCATGTGGTATCACTGTATGGAGACTTTTTACGTCCATTGTGGCAAGTATGCATTTGGTGGGTATATCCCCCAGTTCCTTTAGTCTCCTGATGACGTGACTAGAATCTTGTGTATAGGAGGGCATTGCGTGGACCAATGGTTGCAGGTGGTGGTCAACGAAAGTGGAAATTGGTTGGTATAGAGAGCCAACTGCTGATATTATGGGTCTGCCAGGTGGGGAGGATAAGGACTTGTGTACTTTTGGTAATGTATAAATAATAGGCGTACGGGGGTAGTCAATGGTCAAGTAGCTATTCGTATCATTGTCAATCCATCCAGCATTTCTCCCCAGTGTCAGAAACTCATCTATTTCCCTTTTAAAAGTATGAGTGAGGTCATTTGGCAATAGTTTATACATGCTGGTGTCCCCCAGCTGTCCAAGTAATTCCTCCCTGTAATAGGAGTAGTCCAATAACACAATGGACCCCCCCTTGTCAGCGGGCCTTACAACTAAATTGTTGTCAGCTTTGAGGGATTTAATGGCAGAGCGTTCTGCCGAATTAAGGTTGTTTTGTGTATTGACCTTACCCCATCCCTTTCTTATGTCGGAAGTAAGGATGCTCCCAAAGGTTTTGATGGGTGCGGGTGTATTTGTGGGTTCAAAGGAGCTTCTACTTTTAAATAGTGGCCTCACCTGGGCAGGGGCATCTTTAAAGTGTTCCTTTAGTTTAAGCTTGCGTTGGAATCTATGCACGTCCACCAATAGTTCCATAGTGTCAGGGGTATTGGTGGGGACAAAAGACAGACCTTTAGAGAGAAGAGATATTTCACCTGGGGTTAAAATGTGTTTACTCAAATTAAATATTACACTCTCTTGCCCCTGGGGGGTTTTCCCTTTGGATTTATGGCCACCGCGTCTAGTACTTCGTCTCCTCCTCCCTCTGCCGTATTCCCTTTTCTGGATCGTGTTTTTACCCCTAAAAAAGGTTTGGCAGAACTAGTGTCGTTTGCTGTATCAGAGTCAGTGGATTGGTCAGAGCTGTCCACTGTGTGTAGGGATTTGGGGAGATGTCGTCGTCTGGGAAATCTAGCTCTAGAGTTGTCAGATCTGCGTCCCATTAACCAACCATAAACCCGTTTCGTCTTATAGTCGTCTGAGACTTTTGTTAGCTTGTTTTGCTTAAATATTGTCAGGTCTCTCTTATATTTGTCCACTGTATAGGATAGTTTATTTAACCAGTCATTGGTATTGTCTGACTTAAGGGTCTCTAGGTACTGTTCTTCTAGTCGACCTATATCTGTTTTAATAGCCGAGAGCTCCTTCCCCACCTGTTCAACCACCAAAAGTATTAGGTCAAATGAGCATCTGTTAAGAATCCCACACCATTTCCCACAAAAATCAGGATTGTTCCGGCCGATGGTAGGTTTGTGATGCATTTCCAGCCCATCTATACAGGGCATAGGACGGGTAGCTCGCTACACATCAGAATAATGTGACAGAGTGGGGTAACGGTAGGACGCACCCTGTGTATAAGCAGAACTCTCC
Source organism: Xenopus laevis (assembly GCF_017654675.1). Classification (NCBI taxonomy): domain Eukaryota; kingdom Metazoa; phylum Chordata; class Amphibia; order Anura; family Pipidae; genus Xenopus; species Xenopus laevis. Next base: position 62,672,384 of record NC_054387.1, read on the forward strand.
CATACAAAGGGGCATACCTAACATGGATAACAACATTTGCCTTTGTATCCACATGTATATACTGCTTTGCATAACAAACGATGAGTGACAGGCATCGTATACAGGTGTCTTGGAGCCATTTTTTACCCTATTTAAACCCCCAAACACTTGTGCATTGCTTTTCTTTCCCTGACGAAGGCTTCTGTGCGGAGCCGAAACGTTGGATCACCAATAAATCTCCACTTTCATTTGAATTATTGACTTGATGTATTTCCTTGGAGTGCTGTCAATCCCTGCATTTTGTCTACATACTTCTCAGACTAGCACCCAGGTTTCTGCATACTAATGGTTGTGCATTCCATTCTGTTTGATTATATATATATATATATTTATTTATTTATTTGTTTATTTTTTATTATTTTTATATAATTATTTCTGCCAGGCGGAACTAAATCCGAATCTTAATTTGCATATGCAAATTAGGGACGGGAAGGGAAATCGATTTGCGTGACTGTCACAAAACAAGGAAGTAAAAATGTTTTCCCCTTCCCACCCCTAATTTGCATATGCAAATTAGGATTCAGCTCGGTAATTGCCCGAATCTTTCACCAAGGATTCGGGGGTTCGGCTGAATCCAAAATAGTGGATTTGGTACATCCCTAAATTATTTATACCTAAAAATATTTGCTTTCTTTTATAGTGGAGCGGTTACCGTGGGCACAGAGGAAGCTACTTAAATGGAAAATGAGCAATGTAACCCCGAATGTTGTGAAGCACGCTATTGCACAGTCTCACTTTCGCATCACAAAAAGTGAGTGACAAAGCTGCTGGCCTGGAACGTGTAAATAAATCTGTTCTGGCCCTATCAGACACCACTGTTTCAACATCCACCTTCATTCTTTTATACAGACCAAAATCTGACCTACACTGGCCGCCCAGTATGGTGCATCTTCTGTCATTCTGCCACCCTTAAAGGCAGGGAGCTACACTTTGCAGTGAGGACTGCTGCTCCCTAAATAGGTGTTTACCTATAGATGTCATAGTAATGTGGGAGGCCCCTATTACATTTTTTTCCCATTGATCCTACTTGATGCTGCCAGAGGCACTGCATTTTTAAGAGGCAGTATATACCAGTGTACAAGTTTTCTAAACATGAGTAAAATAAATTAAACTTATACCAAATATACATTCTGTATTAAGCCATAACTGAGCATTGTTTTGCTTACTAACTGCCCTATAAGTAGCTAGGTTAGGGCACTCAGGTCACTTTGTTGCCTACAGGAAATTTCCTTTCCTGCTGAAGTTGCCATTTCAAGCAATTGTGTGAATGTTTTACCCATACAGTTAACATTAACCACTGCGCAAAGGTATTTTTGGGAACTTTGTTGCGTGGGGCAGTGCTGATTTCCCATAGGCAACAAAATGCCCAGTGTGCAATGGCTCCTTTGTTTAACTAGAAATGATATGCTTACCCTCTTCCCTTAACTCTTGATCTGACTGTTAAGGCACATACTCTATTTGTTGAATACACTGGTATATTGTCTCTTTAAACTGTTCATCCTTTTGCCCTGTACTTCAGATTTATTTTACTTTTTCCCTGTCCTAGGAGGTAGGCACTTTGGGCCTTCCCTTTTGTTTATTTAGTTGGGCCAGTAATGTTGGATTTTGTATTAGAGTAGTTTCCCTTTAAAACCTATAGTTTTACGAAGTACAACCTTTAATTCTATGATGTGTATGTTTGCCTTGCAGAAAACCATGACTGGTTGGGATGCTGGGGTCATCATATGAAATCCACTGCATTTAAATCCCTCCAAGCACATCAGAAGGTATCTAGAACTGCAATGCAGCTGGTTATGAATAACACACTTTATTACCTATTTAAACAAAATGTGTTTCTCTTGCCTTCTCTTCTTGTTTCCTAATAACTCGGAACATACCTGCAAATGATTACATTTTCCATTCCCCCACAGCTGAACCATTTCCCAGGCTCCTTTCAGATTGGCAGAAAAGACCGTCTGTGGCGCAATCTTTCAAAAATGCAAACCCATTATGGAAAGAAAGAATTTAGCTTCTTCCCACAGTCATTTGTACTTCCTCAGGACATCAAGCTACTGAAGAAAGCCTGGGAGGAAGGTGGAAACAGGCAGAAGTGGATTGTGAAGCCGGTACGTACCAGGCCTAGCAGATGCTGAATTAAGTGCAGTTGCCAACAGTTTGCAACAACTTAGAAAATGAAAGCAAAGACCTGCTTGGGTGCTGTTGGCAACTGCACTTTTGCAAGTTAGCACCTATATAAGTTAATAAGCCTTGTATATTTTAATATATTTGTGTGTTAAAATTATGGTGGCTTTTTAGTTTTATCTCAGCCAGAACTCTGATGTCTATCACATTCGCCACTAAATCAAATAAAAATTTCTTCAAGCAAAATGTTATTAAAAACAAATATAACATTTATAATGAAACATTCACTAGAGCATATAAATGATGCAAATCAGCAGTACCAGCACTGTCATTCAAGTGAGTGGGAGGCTGGAGCAACAGTGCTCAGCATTTTTCTTCTGTCGGAGAATATACTTGTGAGCTATCAGTCTTGGGGACCCTTCCTCTGCATTTTTGGGGTATTCACCAGTTTCCACTTATCCCTAATGAATGATTCTGCATATTTTTCAGCCTGCCTCGGCCAGAGGGATGGGGATCCAAGTTATACACAAGTGGAGCCAGCTTCCCAAGAAAAGGCCGTTGTTGGTGCAGAGGTAAAATACACTGTCTATAAATAATATAAATAAATATGGTAGCAGGAAAATCCTCCTTGTGTGTATTCCTGTTCTAGAGAAAGGCAAGGCAAAATTGTGAGGCTGGTTACTGAAATGTACTTGTGTCCTAGGTACCTACACAAGCCCTACCTCATCAGTGGGAGCAAGTTTGATCTTCGAATCTATGTTTACGTCACCTCCTTCGACCCCCTCAGAATCTACATGTTTACAGATGGCCTTGTGCGCTTTGCTAGCTGCAAGTATGGCTGCTCCTGTTTCCTATTTCTAGAGGGGACTTCATGCTTCTGTTACATGACTTGGCCTCTCGTTCCAGGTATTCTTCTTCCATGAAAAGCCTCAGCAATAAGTTTATGCACTTGACAAACTACAGCGTGAATAAAAACAACGCAGACTACCAGGCCAACCCTGACCAAACTGCATGCCAGGGCCACAAATGGTAAGCGCTAGGGGTGGATTATAGACAAAGATGAGAGAGAACAGTTGTGTTACACGCATAACAGAACATATTTTCTGACAATAAGGCCCACTATGGCTCAACTAACTTTTAGTTTGATGTTAACCGTGATATTGGTCTTAGTTTTTATTTATTCATTTATTTTTAATGATTAATGTTCTGCAACTCACCAGCTTCTGCTTTCACCAATGAGCAGGGTGCTAGAGTCCAATTTACCCTACCAACTGTGCAGTAGTTTGAATGAGAGACTGGAAGTTGAATAGGAGAAGGCCTGAATTGATTATTCATAGATATTTAGGGAGTTATTTATTAAAAGTTTGAGTTATTTACCTGAAAAATTCACGTTTTTCAAGGGTATTTTTCAGTCAAAACGCTAATTTTTGGGTTAAAAAAAAAGAAAGGTAGTTTTTGGTTTTGTTTTTTTTTTTTTTAAACTTGAATTTTTCAAAATGTATTACCCCGAAGCTGGAAATAGATTGAATCTGAAAATACTCCAGCAAAAACCAGTTGAGGTCAAATAGAAGCCAATGGCAAAGGTCCCTTGAACCATTTGAAGATGTCTGTAACCTTCATGATGTTCAGGTTTTTTAGGTGCGTTTCACTAGAAAACATGAGTAATTTGAGCGATGCACATTTTCTCCAAGTCAGCTTGGGGGACACAGGGTCAGTGGGGTATATCTAATACCACTAGGAGGCAGGACACAACCAAAAAGAAAACGGACTCCTCCTTCACTGGCTATAACCCCAGCAGGCGGAGCTTAAATCCGTTTGAGTTGTGTCCTGAGGAGGTTAGGACTTAGATTTTTCTCTGGTCAACCAGGGGTTGTTTGAACTTTTACTCTGAGTAAAAGAGCCCCTTTGAAACCCCCCCCAAAGTGGGAACCGTCTCCGGGGTCTTATGGTGCTGTGCACAGACCATCCAGCCACAGTGACATCTCCATTCCCTTACAGGAGGAGACCAGGCAGCTAGAAGTGAGGTTATCCATTGCAGGTAAGTCTGCTGGGGACTCAACCTCTTCTTCCCTGCGTCCCTCCTTCACTACACCCATGGCAGACAAGGCACAGTGGGCACAAGACGGGTATTCAGAGGGGTAGGGAGGGAAAGGCAGCAATGCTCTGACCGCATTACCTGCAGTGTTTGCCGACGTCAGGTCTTCCGGCAGTCATCTCTATCATGGTGAGCAGGGAAAGACCATAGCTATTTTCCCGCTTAGACAATACTAATCCTAGACCTTCAAAGTGCAGGGCTCCCTCCCCATCAGAGGGAGCACCCTCACAAACATTCTTCACCCACCCTACCAGATTCGGGGGGAAGAGCACGATTGCTCGGAGGGTGAGCTGTCCAGACCATGATGCGAAGGAGTCACCTAGACTCTCCTCAGAAACAGTAGATTCATTGATCTCTTCAGTGCTAGAGACCCTTCATCTTCAAGAACCAGAGGCCTTGGCCGACTCTTCCAAGGCCCTTTTTAAACGGCACAGCAAGGCATCACTGGTTTTTCCTATCCATTCTCAGTTTGATCAGATCATACAACAAGAATGGGATAAACCAGAGAGACGGTTTTAAACAAACCGTTGCTTTCTAAAACTATATCCATTTCCGGCTGAGCTTACAGAAAATTGGGCGTCTCCTCCATCGGTAGATGCACCAGTTTCCCGCTTTTCCAAGAATACAGCCCTACCAGTCCCTGACATCTCCTCCTTCAAGGACTCTATGGACAAGAAATTAGAGAGCCTACTTCGCTCCATTTTCTCAGCATCCGGTTCATCCCTTCGACCTGTCCTCGCCATGGCATGGGTTAGCCGAGCCATCCGGTCCTGGTCTGACTCTTTCATCAATGCCATTGCGGTGGGAGCACCACGTCAAAAACTCTCACAGTGGACTTCCCAAATCAATGAATCAAATGACTTCATGTGCGAGGTTTCTCTGGACGCAACACAAGGGATCAGCAGATCATCGGCTCTGGCAGTAGCAGCCTGCAGGTCCTTATGGATGAAGTTATGGTCAGCTGACCTTTCCTCCAAAAAGTCCCTGACTTCCATCCCCTTCAAAGGAAGGCTTCTCTTTGACAAAATCATAAGTCGGGCCACTGGAGGTATGAGCACCCTATTGCCTCAACCGAAAGCATTTTTTTCGTGGACCTCAAACCAAGAGCTCACGGTCATCTCCAAATAAAAATCATTTGCAAACAAGCAAAGACCTTCTTGGCAAGACAGAAAACACGCATCAAAGGCCGCAGATAAAAATACCTCAGCACGACGCTGTACTTCCAAGTACGACACCAACAGGAGGGAGACTAAATGACTTTGCCGATGTGTGTGTCACACTCATCCAAGATGCAAAGCAAATCAGTTTGTAGGGAGCACCCCGGTAAAACTACTCAGTGTGCTGCACCGGATAGCATCGGTCAAAGTTCATCTGTAAAGCATGGAGCACCACGTAGAGTATTTTATGTAAAATCCAATATTTATTTAATCCACTTTAAAATTCAATACAAAAGAAAAGAACGCCATATGTGTATAGAACCATAATGCTTGACGCGTTTCGTAGCCCTCCGGCTACTTTTTCAAAAGCTTTACAGATACACTCATCCAAGATTCCTGGATTCACGAAGTTCCCAAAAAGGATGGGTCAGTCAGCCCTATCCTGGATCTCAAAGAACTAAACCACTTCATTCGCCCATGAAAATTCAAAATGGAGTCCCTCCGATCCGTCATCACAGCAATGTCCCCCAGCATTTCCTTATGTCCCTCAACATAAAGGACGCTTACCTGCATATACCCATTTCCCCTCCATATCAGAAATATTTGCGGTTTCCATTCCGAAATTGCCACTACCAATTCACCAGTCTCCCCTTCGGCCTAACATAGGCCACGCAGGTTTTCACCAAAATCATGGCGGCAGCCTCAGCAGTGATTCGCAATTCAGGAATTTCCATCACCCCCTATCTGGACAACCTACAGTTTAAGGCACAATCCATTCAGGAGGCCATAGGCAAACTCCAGTAACTAGGCTGGATCCTGAACCTGAACAAGTCCTCTCTAGCGCCCAGCCAATCCATGAAATTTCTAAGCATGAAGTTCAACACACAAACACAGAGGATCTCTCTCCCTCTGGAGAAGGTACTTCATCTTCAGGCACTAGTAAGGACTCTACTTCAGAAGCCATGACATACGGCAAAATTTTGGATGAAAGTGCTGGGAGTCATGGTCATAGAAGCAGTACCATTTGCCAAGTACCACCTCAGGGAACTCCAGTGGAACATACTTACCACCTGGAAACGGAGATCCCTAATACAAGAGATATGGCTATCTTGACAAACATGTTCCTGCCTTCACTGGTGGTTGCAAACCACTCACCTCACCAGGGGAAAACATCTAGGGGAACCCTGCTGGCACATCCTGACAACAGCTGCGAGTCTCTTCGGCTGGGGAGCAGTTCTCAAGAGCAGGTCAGCACAAGGAAAATGGAAACCGAACGAAAAGCTGTTGCCAATCAACTTGCTCGAGATCCAGGCAATCCGACTAGGACTACTTCACTGGCAGCAAGACCTGAAGATACAGTCCGACAACTCCACAGCGGTGTTTTATATCAACCACCAAGGTGGTACAAGAGGAAGAGGAGCACTAAATGAAATAAAGCTCAACTTCCAATGGGCCGAGACCCAGCAAGTCCGCCTGTCGGCCATCTACATTCCAGCCATCTACATTCCTGTCAGCCATCTACATTCCTGTTGTTAAACTGGGAAGCAGAATTCCTAAGCTGGCAGTCCCTGGACCCGGGCGAGTGGTTACTGAAGGACAAAATCTTTCACGAGATACTCCAGAGGTAGATCACATGGCAAACAGTCACAACAGAAAAGTACCAGCCTTCCTGCCCCAGTACAGGGATCCCCTGGCTTTAGAAGCCGACACACCTGGCCCTTTCTCCTGGCGTATGCCTTCCCACCCATGCCACTCATACCCAGGACCATCAGGAAGATGCAACGAGAACAGACCACCCTCATTCTTATAGCGCCGAGGTGGCCTAGACGAGCTTGGTTCACAGTTCTCAACTTCTCGGTGGCAAGACCTCCTTTTCCAAAATTTTACCATTTCGATACCTTTGCGGCCACTGACACTCGCTTTGGCAGAAAAGTGCTTCAGGCCGCGGTGGTTACTTTTACATAGGCCTCATTCTCCCACCCGGGTTTTTAGGGGACAGTTTTGGGACATCCTCACTTTCTGTGCCCCCCCCCCAAGCTGATTGGGAGAAAAGGAGATTTTGTGCACTCACAGTTAAATCTCTTTCTCTTCAGTCACTTGGGGGACACAGGACTTCCCTCCCTGGTTTGAGGCCCTCACTTCTGTCAGACACTATACAGTTCTTTTTCAATGTTCTCAGTTTTTTATTACATTATAATTATTACATATTCCTGTTGACTTTGGTATAAACTGACTTAAGCTCCGCCTGCTGGGGGTATAGCCAGTGAAGGATGAATGTTTTCTTTTTGGTTGTGTCCTGCCTCCTAGTGGTACTAGCTATACCCCACTGTCCCTGTGTCCCCCTTTTTTCCGCTGAAAACTAATCAATTTGAGTATTGACATTTTTTAACCAGAATTCACTGGTTTTCCATTTGAGTTTTTTCATAAATTGGGAAAACATTTGAGTTATGAGTTTATTCAAGGTATTAAAAAAACTTTACAAACACAACCTTTGAGAAATAACCCCCTTAGTGTGCAGTTATCTAAAACCAAATCATGCAATGCAAATTCATAAATGTGTATTAAAAATAATTTTTTATTGCTCTTTGTAGGAATATTAAAAATAAATTCCTTTGAAAAACAACTGACTGGCTAGAACACAATTAAGAGCTTCAATCTAATTATCTTATCAAGCAGATTCCATTAAAGAAGAACTTCTCCATTAACTAAAATAGTTACCCTTTAATGCACGTGTTTAAATGTTTTCTGTAGCACTGCATAAAAATGTGTGGTAGTTTGCAGGAAAAGAAACTCACGAAAAGGACATACCTGTGCTATTGTGTATGGATATTCATTCATATAAATGCTAACCCTTCTCTCTGTACAGGGCGCTGAAGGCACTATGGAACTATCTCAACCAGAAAGGGTTCAACAGCGAACAAATCTGGGAGAAAATTAAAGACATAGTAATAAAGACCATTATTGCGTGAGTTAAATTTCGCTTATCTGAGCAGCTTCTTCAGCTTGTAGGGCACATGATGCCAAACATAGGCAATGTTGGGGAAACTGAAGACTTATTGCGCTGCTGTATGTATGAATCTTGGGCCCTTTAATAATGTCAGCAATTAAAATGTCTACAAAATGTCTCGCTTGCAAAAATATATTATTTGTGTTCTTAATATAATTTTATTTCTTTTTGTTTAGCTCTGATCCCTATGTGAACAGTTTGGTAAAGATGTACGTGCAAAGCCCATACTGTTGTCATGAACTGTTTGGCTTTGATATAATGTTGGATGAGAACCTTAAGCCATGGGTACTGGAAGTCAACATTTCCCCAAGGTACAGTGTGTATGGACTACTTTTAGCTTAATGGAATAGTACGCTGCTCCTTGTAGACCGTTACAATAGCTACTTGTACCTAGTTAAACTATTCCTTCCATGAACTGACCATAGAGAAGTGCAAGGACTTTCCACTCTCTCAGGATAATGGGCCTTAGGGTTCAGCTTATGGTAAGATTTTTTCGTCATCTACTTGGGCTAGGCTGAATAATACACTTGCAATGCATGCCCACAATAATATTAACGTTCTTGTTAAATAGACCCCATAACAGTGACCTGTGGTTTTAATGCCATTGATGTAAAATATAAATTTTTATTCATTATAATTGTGTATAATGTTACTTAATTGTTCCCCTTCAGCCTTCATTCCAACTCTCCACTGGATATAAGCATCAAAGGCCAAATGATCCGAGACCTCCTTAACCTTGCTGGCTTTGTCCTTCCCAGTAAAGATGAAGTATGCGCAACGAGTGGCAGTACTAGCTGCTCTTCCATCAGGTTAGTTTGCATTTAGGGCTGATGGGAATTGCTGCTGGTCTATATTCATTACAATGTAATTCTCCTACCGCACACCTGTAGTTCACCAATCCTGCAGTTGGTGGTGCGTTCCTTCCGTTGACCCGGCCGGGTCCCTTAGCAACCAATGTGTATAAGAAACGGATCCGCACACACACTGATTAATGCAGTCGGGGAATATCCCCTTTTATTCAGCCACCAAACATCAACGTTTGGGGGGGGAACACCCACCCACCCCTCTGCTATATTCATTGGCAGAGGCATTCCAGCCAACTCTACAGGTGGTCCAAAAGTTAAACTTTTGTGAGCACTTTTGCATGTACACATGCAAGAGGTATAGCTGCATATATCCACTGCACAATTCGTTGAGGAGAAATATTTATAATGGGGACAATCAGTTGGGCCCTGTCTATAAACTTCATGTGCAGAATTATGGTGCTGCTGTGGAAGCCAAGGCAGGGTTATGGGGCTGTTGTAGAAACTGGGACGATATTGCAGAGCCCCTATAGAGTCCAGGACAATTTTATAGCAAAGGAAATTAATAGCTTCCTCTTCTACTGTCAGTGTGTCTAACCTGGGGAAGGACAAAGGGCGTTTGGTAGAGGCTGAAGAGAAGAAGAAGCGAGCCCATTACCTCATACAGAAGATACCTGATAAGGTACAATACCCCACAATACACAGAGGATATTCTTGATTTCCTTGTGTGAGGTGGCCTATTTATATATTATGCTGCTTTTTCCACAGGATCTTTATGCCACTGTACTTGACCACCTAACGCCAGAAGATGTGAGAGTTCTGGTGGAGACTGAGGATGAGCTGTCTCGTTGTGGCCAATTCGAACGCATCTTCCCATCTCCCATTACCTCTCGGTACCTGCGTTTCTTCGAGCAGCCTCGTTACTTCAACATTCTCACCAATCAGTGGGAGCAAAAATATTACACAGACCGAGAAAGAGGTGAGAAAAGGCTGCCAGTTGGCTACCTTAGGAACAAACAAGCTATGAATGTTTTAAATTCTCTCCAAAGAAATTTTTTTAAAAGTGGGCTGATTTGAGTGGGGGTTTTGTAGCAATGGTTTTCCAGAATATTATGTCCTTAGGTCTTCTGTAAACCTGGTGCTTAGTCCAGCCTGATGCAATAGATGGTTTCAGACTTTGCATCTTCTTTTAGGTTTTTAGTTATTCTATGTCTCTATGTCTTTGATATGGTGGCCAGACCTTATTTAACTTGTTTACTCCTCACACTGTTTAGGCCAAGAGCTGCTTAGAAGCTTGTGCCTGATGAATTACCATGCTGGTACAGTGCTGCCTTCCCATCTGGTGAGTAGAATGCAGTTTTTATTCTGCTTTCTGCAGACTTTATACCTCATTTATGCTACTGTAGGCACAATCTCTTCCTACTATACCTGCTATGCCACAGCCACAGTCCCTTCCCAGAGACTGTTATCCCACTGCTACTATAGACACCATCTCTCCCTACTATACCTGCTATCCCACAGCCACAGTCCCTTCCCAGAGACTATTATCCCACTGCTACTATAGGCACCATCTATACCTGCTATGCCACAGTCTCTTCCCAGAGGCTATTCTACCTGAAGTCTCCTCTGATCTGTGTTTTAGGTTGATGGCTAGCAAGTCTTAGCACAAAATTTCAGCAATATGGCTGACTAAAAAATGTTGTACAAAGTAGACATTTTAGAGGAGATGAAGTAGCTGGACCTAGAAGGGCAGTCATGTAGATCAACTGGACTTAATGCCAAAGGTTTCAAAACTAAATCTTAAAATGTTCAGTAAAGTAATGCACAGCAAAAGTAGTAGATGTTTGGAATAGGTAGATGTGTCAGAAATAGAGCTCTGTTTGGCTTAAACATAATTTTAAGCATAATATCTAAAGGATAAACCCATTATTATAAGGATAAACTCATTATTAAAGGGGGTATAAACCCAAACACAATATTTTAACTAATGCACATAAAAGTGAATCGGCAACTTTTCAATATGCATCCATTAAAGAATGTCGGTTATTTGTATATATAATGAAAGCGATATCTGCCTGCCGGAGATGTCTGCGATGTTGTTTGCTTAAAGGAGAAGGAAAGCTACGGAGGCATTTTATTGACATTAAATTAGCTACAATAGTGCAAGCTAGAATGCTATATTTATTCTGACGAATATTTTACCATCCCTGTGTAAAAAGCTCTAGAAGCTCTCCGTATGTTAAGGATAGCAGCTGCAGTATTAGCTTGGTGTGACATCACTTCCTGCCTGAGTCTCTCCCTGCTCACTTATAGCTCTGGGCTCATATTCCAGCAGATAAGGGAAGGGGGGGGGGAAGTGTAGCAAACTGAGCATGCTCACGCCCGGGGCAAGGAGGTTTAAGCTGAGAACAGGAAGTCTGATACAGAAGCCCATGTGTACACAATAGAAGGAAAGAAATGCTGTGTTTCTTTTGACTCGGAGCAGCACTACTTTGAGGGTTTACTGATATATTAACTTTCCTTCTCCTTAAAAGGAGAATTTAACCCATTTGTCAAAAATCGAGTACCCCCCCCACCCCAGGTAAACTTCCCACCCTCCTCCTCCAGGCTAACTGCTCTCCAGGGGAAATTCCCCATACTTTATACTTACCCCTCGGCACAGATTCTGTTCCATGCATCCATCTTCCGGGTCCTCTGTAAGATGACTGGGAGATCAGTATTTTGGCACATGCACAATTGGAGCAGTTTGCCGGTTTGCGACAACGGCTTATGTGCGGATTACACGAAAATTGCCAATCTCCCAGTCAGTTTACCGAGGACCCGGAAAATGGATGCATGGAACTCCGCTGGCAGAATCTGCGCCGAGGGGTAAGTGTAAAGTATGGGGCATTTCCCCGGGGGGCAGTTAGCCTGGGGGGAGGAGGGAGGTCTACCTGGGGTGGGGGTGGGGGGGTACTAGCTTTTTTACAAATGGTTTGAATTCCCCTTTAAACAGTCAGAACCAGCAGTGTATGGACAAATGTGGGCACCAGCATCAAAGTAAGTGATTAAGAAATCACTTCTTCTTAACACGACCAAATGTTTGTTTGTCAGCAACTTTCCCCAGCTTTAAGTCTGGATGCTGCTTGCGGTAGAGCTTGGGAGCTGTAGCACTAACATAGCTACACAGAGCAAAGCTTGATATCTCCTGTCAGTTTAGCCTCTTCTCTCTTCTCACACAGTTCATAGTCCCGGCTCAAAGTGACGTGTATCTAAATGGCTTTACCAGATCAGAAGGGATGAGGCATGGGTGAGTGCACTGTCTCTACATAACACTGCAGGTCTGGGCCAAGTTTCAAATAACTGCTAGATCCTATTTTGTATCCAGAGCATCATTCGGAGCTCTGTGCCTGCCATGCTTGCTGCTATCTTAAAGGCATTCATCATGGTTTGATGGTCTGTAAATATTTAGCACATTTAATTGGTAATTTAAGACTAAGGCAAAATTGACCTATGCATATAAAGAGTAGACTCGAACAGGCATCCACACAGCTTTAAAAGCCATTTGAGTGGCCAAGATCAGTAGAGGGTGCACTAACATACAGCTTTTCCTACCATGGAACAGTAAAACTCACAACCTCTGTGTAAGTGTGGTTTCAATAATTTCCTGCGACTTCATTACACAGAGGGCAGTTGGGTGGGATGCATATTGTACATATTCTACATTAATCCCACAAAGAACAGAAAGGGACAGCATTAACCCTTTGTGCCTTTAATGTGAGTCAAACTGTTCATGGAATGAGAATGAGTGTGGTTTCTTACAGGGGGCAGCAAAAGAATCTCATTCCTGCATTGCACCTAAACATTGATGTCCGCTTACAGGGGGAGGAATGAAAAGCCTTAAACTCAACCAGTGGATGGGACTAGAACACTGACAGAAGCTAATAGGGAGGGAAATCATTACCAACAACAATAAATTTGTATTTTTTTTTCTTGCAGCACCCTGCCTGACCCTTGTGTAGAGGAAAACTTGAAATCGCTGGGGAGCCCCCATTGCCATAATGGTGGCAGAGACACTGGCCAGCTAGAATTTAGCAAGCAACCTCTTTTATCCAAGACACTCTCCAGTGTGTCCCAATCGGCCTTTGTCATGTGACAAGCCTTGCTCTTACTCTCCCTAATCCTGAGTTAAAGAATCTACCTCAAAGTATTATAATTACGCAGTTGGACACGGGCAAACCCCAACCCTATTGGTACTGGAGGGGCATTATTCTAGCTGCTTCCTGAGTAAAGGTCTTCTTCTGGCAATAAATTAGATTTTGGCACAGTCTTGGAAGTGAAACTCTCGTAATCATGTTCTAGTGTATGCATTTTATTAATGAAAAACATCTTGAGTGCCTCAGGTTCCCAAAACAGGTGGAAAAATGTGCAACAAGCTGTAGCTAAATATCCTGTTTGGGTTTTCATATTGCTAAAGCTTGTTCTAAAGGGAACCCTCCTGCATCATGTACTTTCCAGTACAGAGAGCCATTTAGCCCCCTGCTTATAGAGTTTAATTGTGCAACTAGCTAAATGCTGGTACCCACTTCAGACCTCATGTAATGATATTGTGTTCTGCACAGATGTGTAGGTGCATTCTGGTTACTGTGATAATTATAGGTCCTGTCCAAACTGCACAAGCAGGGCTAAACCCTTGTGTACATTGTCTGGTACGTAGTCTATTGCTGGCTACATGCACTGACATTTGCTACACTATGCTCAATGACCCCCCCAGATGTATGACCCTTAGTGAGAGTTTCAAGCAATCAAATTCTGCTGCAAACAATAAACTGTGACAATCCAGTGTCTATTACTGGCTGACCTGGAAATGTACAGGCTGGGCCTGTCGGATCAGTGCAGTTTGACCATACACATGTGTGGCCAGAATGGCTTCATAGTATGTGTATCTTGATAGTGTGAGCAGCACAAGAGTAATGGTTACTGTTGCTAACAGTGTGCGCTGGGTTAACTGCAGTTATTTCATTGTCTTCTGCTGTGATACAAAGGGTAAGATCTGTTTACTTCATGGTTTTTTTTTCCTTTTGCCAAAATAATATATTAATAAAGCACCCATTTGCAAACTGCTTTGCCTGCCTCTTTTAAAAGCAATTGTATTAAATGCAGATTGCATAATCCCTTTTAGAAGGGACATTATGTTTTCATTTTTGACTTTGCCTATGGGTTTTTTCCCAGCCGGCTTGTTAATTTCAGTGTGGACTCCTGGTGCTAAACCAAGCCCCTGCTTCCCGTGTGCAACATTATGAGATGGACCAGCAGGCTCATGTACAACCTGGGGGCCCATCAATATTTCTGCACAGGGGCAGACGAATGTGTTCCTGGTTAAGCATACTTTGTGTAAGTGCCATAGTGCCACTGGTTGGTAGGTCACAAGTGCTTTAATTCCTTCCACAGGCCCACTGTTGTGTTTATAATGGGCCTATAAATGGTGCTTTCTTACAGGGACAAACATTCAGAAGAAAGTGGATAAGGATTTGCTACTGTGCAATGCATTGCTACAGTTAGATCCAGAAATCTTTAGACAGAGACAACTTTTTTCTAATTATGGTTCTGTACATTACCATAATGAATTTTAAATAAAACAGCTTGGATGCAGTTGATCTGCAGACTTTCAGCTTTAATTCAGTGGGTTGAACAAAACAACTAAAGCTTTTTTTAACACAATCACTTCATTTCATGGGCTCAAAAGCAATTGGACAAATTAAAAAACTGAAAATAAATGTTCATTTCTAATACTTGGTTGAAAACCCTTTGCTGGCAATGACAGCCTGAAGTCTTGAACTCATGGACATCACCAGATTCTGGGTTTCCTCCTTTTTAATGCTCTGCCAGACCTTTACTGCAGTGGCTTTCAGTTGCTGTTTGTTTGTGGGCCTTTCTGACCAAAGTTTAGTTTTCAACAAGTGAAATGCATGCTCAATTGGGGTCAGATCAGACGACTGACTTTCAAGAATATTCCACTTCTTTGCTTTATTAAACTCCTTGGTTGCTTTGGCTGTCTGTTTTGGGTCATTGTCCATCTGTATTATGAAACGCCTCCCAATCAGTTTGACTGCATTTAGCTGGATTTGAGCAGACAGTATGTCTCTGAACACTTCAGAATTAATTTGGCTTAATTAAGCAAAGTCCAATCTATCCTTTCTATTCTTGATGCTTATGAATGGCTTGCACCTTGCAGTGCACCCTCTGTATTTACTTTCATGCAGTCTTCTCTTCATGGTAGACTTGGATATCGATACTCCTGGAGAGTGTTGTTCACTTCTTTGGCAGTTGTGAAGCGGTTTCTCTTCACCATGGAAATAATTCTGCGACTATCCACCACTGTTGTCTTCCGTGGATGTCCCGATCTTTTTGTGTTACTGAGTTCACCAGTGCTTGCTTTCTTTCTCAGGATGTACCAAACTGTATATTTTGAGACTCCCAATATTGTAGCAATTTCTCGGATGTATTTTTTCTGTTTTTTTCAGCTTAAAGGAAAACTATACCCCCCAAACAATGTAGGTCTCTATTAAAAGATACTGAGTACAACAGCTCATGTGTAAAACCCTGCTTCATGTAAATGAATCATTATCATAATAATATACTTTTTTAGTAGTATGTGCCATTGGGTAATAATAAATAGAAAATTGCCATTTTAAAAAATAAGGGCTGCCCCCTGAGATCGTAAGATTCACTGTGTACACATACAAACCACATGTAAGGTCACATGAGCCAATTAACAGAGTTCTGCCTTTTGCTTCCTCACTTCTTCCTGTTACAGTTAGTGTTGTAGTATTTCTGGTCAGGTGATCTCTGAGGCAGCACAGATAGAGTCACGAAATGGTGGTTCAAGGCAAGAGATGTAAAAGGGCAATATTTATGTAAATATATATTCCAGTTTGGTAAGATTCTTTAATATGTTATTCAATTTGATATAAACTATCTGTTGCTTAAGTATTCATTTTGGGGGTATAGTTTTCCTTTAAGGATGGCTTGTTTCACCTGCATGGAGAGCTCCTTTGACCGCATGTTATCTATTCATAGCAAAAGCATCCACATACAAGCACCACCACCCCTCACATCAACTCCAGGGCTTTGATTTGCTTCATTGCTAAGGATATAACTAAGGAATTGCCCACACACAAAAAGGCTTTAGTTCCTCACTAGACCAGGCCTTATTTCTGATTTTCTCAGATTTGCTTTCATCTGGTATGGTACCTATGGATTGGAGAAAAGCTAATGTCATTCCAATATTTAAAAAGGGATTACAATCTCTGCCTGGCAATTATAGGCCAGTAAGTGACACCAGTGGTGGGCAAATTATTTGAAGGCTTGTTAAGAGATCACATTCAAAATGTTGTCCTAGTGAATGGCATTATGAGCAGCAATCAGCCTGTCTTTATGAAGGATAGGTCATGTCAGACAAATTTGATTGCTTTTTATGATGAGGTAAGTAAGATGCTGGACAGTGAGGGGGGCAGTAGATCTATTTGGATTTTGCCAAAGCGTTTGATACCATGACCCACAAACAACTGCTTTCTAAACTAAGGTCTGTTGGATCGGGTACAGTGGGTGGTTGTTAATGGTACATTCTCTGCTTGGAGTAAGGTTCTTAGTGGGGTCCCTAAGGGCTCTGTATTGGGTCCACTTTTATTTAACTTTTTCATTGACTATGGGGAGGGTATTGTAAGTAATGTACAGGTATCAGTATTTGCAGATGACACAAAACTATCCAGCCCAATAAATTCCATCCAGGATGTGGCATCCTTGCAACATGATCTTGACAAACTGCCAATCTGGGCAGCTAAGTGGCAAATGATATTCAATGTTGATAAATGTAAAGTCATGCAACTGGGATGTAAAAATATCCAAGCCACTTATACCCTTAATGGGACTGCACTAGGCAAATCCATTATGGAAAAGGACCTGGGAGTCCTTGTAGATGATAAACTTGGCTGTAGCAAGCAATGCCAGTCGGCAGCATCAAGGGCAAATAAGGTCTTGAGCTGTATTTAAAGAGGCATAGATTCACTGGAGGAGGGGGTCATTCTTCCACTGTATAGAGCACTGGTAAGGCCCCATCTAGAATATGCCGTACAGTTTTGGTCTCCATCACTCAAACAGGACATTATTGTACTAGAGAGGGTACAGAGAAGGGCAACTAAGCTGGTAAAAGGTATGGAAAATCTTAGCTATGAAGAAAGACTGGCCAAATTGGGGATGTTCACGGTGGAGAAGAGGCGCTTAAGAGGAGATATGATAACTATATATAAATATATAAGGGGATCATATAATAATCTCTATTGCTTTATTTACCAGTAGGTCTTTCCAGCTGACACAAGGTCACCCATTCCGATTAAAAGAAAAGAGGTTCCGCCTAAATATTCGGAAGGGTTTTTTTTAAAGTGAGAGCTGTGAAGATGTGGAATTCTCTCCCTGAACCAGTTGTACAGACTGATACATTAGATAGCTTTAAGAAGGGGTTGGAAGGCTTTTTAGCAAGTGAAGAAATACAGGTACAAGTTGATCCAGGGACTAGTCCGATTGCCATTTTATAGTCAGAAAGAAATTTTTTCCCCCTCTAAGGCAAATTGGAGAGGCTTCAGATGTTTTTTTTGCCTTCCTCTGGATCAACTGGCAGGCAGGTTAAAAAAAAAAGTAAAATGGTTGAACTTGATGGACGTGTGTCTTTTTTTCAACCTAATTTACTATGTTACATTTTTATGCAATCTATTTGTTCAACCCACTAAATTAAAGCTTGAAAGTCTGCAGTTCAACTGCATTTGAGTTGTTTCATTTAAAATTCACTGTGGTAATGTACAGAACCAAAATTAGAAAAAAAGTTGTCTCTGTCCAAAGATTTATGGACCTTACCAGGGCTGGTCCTATCAAATGTGGGGCCCAATTGGGACCATGTTGGCGGGGCCCCTAGACAAAGTTTTGCTGGCTCCCGACACACCAAGTATTTAGGAAAATAAGGGCATACAGGCACAAAATAGAAAGGAAAGGGGCAGACAAGGTAAGAGAGTGAGAGGAGTTGGGGGCAGGCCAGGCAGCATCATGTGCTGGGGGAAATATTACCTGTGCTGCCCTCTGGTGCGGGGCCCCCAGAGGCGCGGGGCCCAATTGGTCCAATAGGCCTAAGGCCGGCCCTGGACCTTACTGTATGTCCAGACAACATGAGTTCCTAGGTTTGCTAAGTAAGATGTGGCTCTGACAGGTGTGAGGCCGTAATTTACACACATTCCCGCATCTCCGTTAGGTTTGCCCTATTATTAGCACAGGGCAGTAAATCATGCCGCTTGCTCCTCTCTTGTGCAGTGGTGGTTCACTGCCAGCTATCTTGATGCGACACCGAGATGCCTCCTGAACTAATATTCCTTCTACAGGAAGTTTCGGTGCCACTTGATGATGTGCAAGAAAATCTGTTTGTCATTTCACTTCCTTGTTTTGTGTTGTCTAGTGCTCATGCCTGTGAGTGCTGTGCATGCGAACATCCCTCCTGCAATGCACTGAGCTCTCTGTGCTTGAATGGAAGTAATCACACTGAGTAAAATTTCAGCATGTCTAATTTTTTCCAGACATAAATTGGTTAAGTATCTCTCAGTGTTAAGTGTTCAAAAATAAGCTTATACCCCCCACCTCCTCCTTGCTGACTGTACAGCTGGGGTGTCACTTTGTATGTCGCAGGGACGCTAAGTCCTTCCAGGGTAGACTTAGCTGAAGCCTGGAATCCTGCAGCTGTCACAGGGCGAGCTCTTGGGATTACAGAATGAGCAGCTCTCAGGGTACATAGTAGGGGAGAGCTGCCCTTTTTAAAAATATGGCGGTAATGAGTTTTGCACCAGGCGCTCTCTAAAAAAAGAATGGAAAGCACTCGGAAAAGGTGCTGAAATAGTCATTACATGGAACAGTGGTTTGCTTTTTTTTCTTCTGTTCATACTGGAATGTTGCAAGAACTCTATTAGAATGTTGAACTTGAAGGCCCAGAGTGTAAGTGCAGATCAGGCCAGCTAGGATTGTCCTACCGTTAGCAAGATAGAGAGGATTGCAGATACTGACTGTGCCAAGACACAGATGGTGTACAATCTGGAACAGACATTAAAAGTAATCATTTCCCCATAGGCTCAAGGCAGACAGGGAAGTTCTGAATATTTTGTTTGAGCAATTCCCAGCTTGTTGGACAGGTAACAAAACACTCCGAACACCTCCCCTTCATTTCTATGACCATTGCCATGACATCCAGGTCAAGTTTTGATTAAAATATTGGCTTGAGGAGTCTGCCTTTTGGGAAAAACAGTCCTTTAAATAAACCCCAATGTATCTGTCTATGAGACTTTTGATTGGATAATTGTATTTAAGTTAACCACGCCCCATCTGTGACCAACCCCCCCCCCCCCACCCCAAGAATGTTTCTCCCATGTTTCAAAAGTTGATGATGGTGGGCAGGCAGCTGCTGACCTTTCTGAGGCAGAGCCGACAATTTATTTTCTAGTTTCTGTCTGACAGTTGCACACTCACTGATGGGGTTGTCAGGTTTTCCCAAAATGTGGACATTCTATACAAGTTTAATGGGTTTCTCTACTTACAATTGGAAGAACTAGTAACCATTATGTTGTCTTTTAATTCTGACTTGCTAGATCACTTGCTTCAAATGTGTCCCTCACATCCTCCTCTCCTGTATCCTTGGCTTTATCAGGTATAACAGACCCCCTATACTGAGTTGCATGCAAGCTCCTGCATGGGCAGTTGGCCGGTCTACAGGGTGCTGCAGGAATGTAGCAGAATCCCCAGGCCAAGGCTGTAGTATGTATAACCAGAGCCATGATCACCAGCTTTGGTCCATAAGTAGAATCAAGGATGACACAACTGTTTTTTAAAGGGAATCTTACTTCCCCTGTCTAGTGCTGTAATGTGGCTGCTCCCCTTGCAAGTGCCAATGTGTAAACATGGAATGTTCTCTATCTACTGCTGATGTCATCAATTTTGCAACTATATCCAACAGCACCTACTCAACGATGACATCCATTTCAGGAATAACCACACAATCTGCATTGCTCCAGAGTTGTGTGTCACACATTTATCTCGTTACCCTGACACTCCTATGAAAAATACCGGAGGGTATGAAACGCGTAAGGTGGGCCATGCGGAGTCAGTATGTACCATTTTAAATGTGAACTGTAATAAAAAAAATTCATTTTTAACTACTAATTGAGCCTTGGGACATATATCTTGGATATATATTTTTTAGTACACCGGAGCCAGATGAGGCCAAAGAAGCTTTTGGATCTTGTCTTTATTTTGTGTATCATCTGTTCTTTGCATGTAGAACTGAGAGTCTGTTGCAGAAACATAACCAGTTCAAGGATGCAAGGAAGGCTGGATTGTAAGTAGGGATGCAGCGAATCCAGGATTCAGTTCGGGATTCGTCTAGGATTCTGCCTTTTTCAGCAGGATTCGGCCGAATCCTTTTGTCTGGCCGAATTGGAATCCTAATTTGGGTGGGAAATCTCGTGATTTTTTGTCACAAAACAAGGAAGGACATTTGTTTCTCCTTCCCACCCCTAATTTGCATACGCAAATTAGGATTCTGTATTCGGCTGAATCATTTGCGAAGGATTCAGGGGTATGGCCGAATCCAAAATAGTGGATTCAGTGCATCCCTAATTGTAAGGCATGATTCTATAAGTAACTTGTATTGGTCATGCTCACTGGAACATATCCTAGTGCTCCGTATGTTTAAGTGTTAGGTGACATTTCCTAGAATGATGACTGCTAAGAATAAATAGACCAAGTAATGTTGTCAGCCAGGGGCCAATGTGCATTTCTTTTGCCTTTCTAATAATCTCTGTGATCCTATTTTGCTTTCCCTTTGGATAAGGATGATAACTGCTCTGATCTCATGGTTGGGTCATACTTACAGGTCCAAGAAGACCAAACCTACTTAGGGATCTACTTAGATGCAGTCTAATCTTATTGTGCTGCTCAGGCATACTCCTGAAGGCTACATCTACAGAGCACTGCTCAACCAACTGATTAATCCAACTGTCTAATGGTATTAATATAAGGCCTGGCCTGCGTCTCTTTCCTGGAAGACAAGTCAATAATCAATCTACTGCCCATCCCACAAGCAGAACTTTCTTAAAGGAGAAATATAACTATTTTCACACATGCCTAACTCATGCTCATAGTATGAACTATACCGTAGGGGAGTATAATAAACTGGCAAGTGCTACATTGCTCTCTCTGAGATCTAGGGGTAATGGCATGTGGGTATGATACCAGACCAACTGCCTATAATTTTATGTTAGGGCTGACTACTCAGATATATATTGTGCAATCACCATGATTTATACTGTTGCTGGATGGTCATGTGATTTGGCACCCTTCAATTCCACTGGTCAGATTCAACCAAAAATATCAATTGCCCTTTAAGAAATCTTGAAGAAGATCACAGTTGGTTGCATTTAACCAGAAGTTGAGCCATGTGATCCTATGAGGATATTCTTACAGGCAGGAACATATACTCAGAGCTCTATTTACAGAAAGTCATTAATAAACCAGATCCAATCAATCCCTCCACTCAACCCAATCCATACAGAGAAGGGACACTAATTTGAATGATGGGATAAGTAATGAAACATATCAGGAAGGGCATTAAAGACCTGAAGCAGAAATCCCTTTCCCTTTGTGGCTCTTGTTATGTGTTTACAGTGAAACCTCAATTATACACACCCTAATTTTAGCTCTTCCAACATTGTATTTTTTGGTCCACAACCATTTATAATGCATTTCAATGGGTGCTTTTCTTGGATTTTACATAGTTTTCCCAGATATTACACCTGATGTTCCTAAAATGGCTCTTTGTATATAATATTATTAGTGAAATGACATGCTTAAAATACTAATCAGATGCATATTTTACCTTAGTTCTGTCTGTAAATAAAGTCCATTAAGTGTGCAGCACAAAACACGTATTGTTTAGGTTGTGTATGTGACTGATAGTGAGGCCTTCCACATGCCCCCCATAGTGTAACATTAATGTAGAAAAGCTTAACCCTTGTTGTTAACATAGTAAATATAGTATTTCAAAGTAAAACTGACTCCTGTGCTTACAGTATATAATTTGAGTACTTAAAGAATAAGTTGCTTTAACACATCTTTTTACATTTTCCTGGATTTTGCACTATTTTTTCCTGGTCCCTTAAAGCATGTAAAATGGGGGTTCTACTGTATATGTCTCAACTGGGCCTTAGGAATTACGCCCAGAGGCCAAACTTGTGCAGTTACAGTATGTCCACTACCTGGAAGTCAGAGTCCATAGCTGTCATGCAAAATCAATGTAAGATGCAACAAACAGTATATGACAAGCTGGTATATTGAGCAATATGTCAGGCTGCTGAAAAGCACAGCAACAGCAAAAGGTTGCTAATGGGCTGCTGGGAGTTGTAGCCTCTATATCTGCAAGGCTTTATGTTTGTAGAAAGCTTTCCTGAACATTGAACATGATAAGTCTGCCATCTTTCCATATTCTGACATGCCAATGGGTAACTGAAATACCCTTTTATTTCTACTATTCTGGTTACCTCGTTGTTCACCTGTTCATACCTACTAAAAACTGCTGGAGTGGCACCAGCACTGTGTCACTGTATGTAGTACTGTAGGAACTGTTCATCTTAGAGTGGTCCTGATATGTTTCCCTGTCTACTGCTCTAATCTTTCCCTATGCTTCATGGTGTGCCATACTTTGCCTGCTCTATGCTCCATGTGTGTGCCTTACTCTGCCTGCCCTATACTTCCTGTGTGTGCCATACTCTGCCTTCCCTATGCTCCCTTGGTGTGCCATACTCTGCCTGTCCTGTGCTCCCTGTGTGTGTCATACTCTGCCTGTCCTGTGCTCCCTGTGTGTGTCATACTCTGCCTTCCCTATGCTCCCTGTGTGTGCCTTACTCTGCCTTCCCTATGTTCCATGTGTGCCCTGCTCTGCCTGTGCAACTCAAGCCTGGTATTTGTTTTGGGGGTTGTAAATTGTTGTTAGGGGCCCCTAAGCTGTTTAATCATGTGCCGGGGGGGGGGGTGCTGTGCTTTCCACAGGGGAGGATGAGGCACATGGATATAAGGGTATGTCTTAATATGACTTAACTTGTATGAGTGATAGGTGATAACCATCTGTTGTTTTGGTGTGCTACTACAATTGTGGTATCATGAGTGTGGTTTAAAGTGAGTGTAGTTTAAAAACAGGGAGTGGTTAACACTGGCTTCCATTATCAGCCCTGTGGCCACGTAGGCCAACAAAAATTCCGAATCATCTCTGGGTATGCGACAAAGAAGTCCTAACACACCAATCTCCCGTTCCTCTCGTGGGATCCTGGCCACTCCCGCTCAGCAACAGGATTTCAATTTATACACTATATTTGTAGCCATGGATCAGCCACAATTGTAGTAAAAATATTCCAACTTTTATTTTCATCTGTATAAGACCATTACATTATGGCAAAAGGTGCAGTGCTTAGATTAACTGGCTGCTGAAGTGTATCGTAACCTCAAAGGGTCACTTCCTCAGAGCATAGTTTCTTGTTACAACAAAAGCAAACTTTATAGACAGCAATAGAAGCCATCTCAAGAACATTTCAAGTTATACACACTTTTTGGAAAATGTCCACTGGATTCCTTTAGAACACAATAAAAAATCTTTTATGTTTAAAACACTCTAATATATAATAGTGAAATGTGTTACTTTATCTCTAGTTACCTAATTTTTCTTTTTCTCTAAATATACTTTCCAAACTCCTCAATTTAGTCTTTCACATCATGAGTATAAAATGGATTAGTTTTTAAATTATTATGTATATTTTTTATGTTAGTTATCCAGATAATATTAGATCTCCTAATCTTTGTTCAATCCTGCCGGCTGTTCTGTTTCCAGGGTGAACATCCTTTCCTAATTTCACATGTTCTATGCCTTGAAAAGAAATACACCTCTCATTCCCATTATGTTCACTCAAAACATGGTCAGCTATTGCTGAGGAAACATCTTTTCTGTATGCCACATGTTCTAAAACTCTATCTTTCATTCTCCTAAATGTTTTTTCCACATATTGACGGCCACATATACAGGAAGCCAACAAAAATTCCGGCCCTCAGTACCACAGAAGTAGGACAGCACTGCAGGATCTAGTAGAATTAAGTCAAAGGCAACTGGACATTTAATGTCTACTAGATACTGTATGAATTGTGAATACTGTATGTGCTTTGGTAGTTCCCGGGCTTGTTAAAGGCACAACCACCAAGGAAGGAACAAAGCAGGATCCCGCACACCCAACAGATAACAGCAATATGCCTGGTGCTCACTGGCAGAGGTTCGGCAGCCCCACAACAGAGTACAGCAAAGGAATTCCAACGGCACACAGGACTGTGAGAAATCTTCAAAAATGTATTTCAATGCGGAGTGCGATGCAACGTTTCGGGGGAGTAAAACCCCTTTGTCAAGCATACGTGATCTACATACAGAGTGCAAATAAATAGAGCAGTGCATTGTTCAATTAGCGTGTCATCATTAATTATCCAATCAGTGTAAGTTAAGAACCCATCTAAAAAAACTCTCATATATAGTTAAAATGATCCAATAGATAGTGTACAATACATAAAGTGTCATAAAAGTACATACAATAGAAAAACTAATACCCACAGAAGTGTACTCGATGAAAGGAACAAAATCACAATGAGTAATCAAAAAAATTACAATAATACTAACTGTGTCACACAGCAGCCATAAATGGTTAAATTAACCCTTGCAGGGATTCTTCCAGAATGAATCTTACCCTATACAGGGAAAAGGGGAGGCTGACCCTGCTTTCAAATTATGCTGCCATTTGTAGTAATTATCTGTAAAAGAGAAAAATTTAAAATTTGAAAACTGACTAAACTAAACAAAGTTAGATTACAAAAAGCATGACATGTTAAAATCCTCATTGAGTCCCTTCGGATCACAAGTTTGAAGAAGCCAAATCCAAAAACATTCTCTTTGGAGAAGTAACTTTTTGATATCCTGCCCATGCCTTGCGGTAACCTTTTCCAATATCTGCCATCTGACTTGTGACACTTGGTGACCATGGAAGAAAAAATGTTTAGCCAATAGTGTCTCTTTCTTTGTCTTGCCCTTCTCTTTGATATTAGTGGTTACATGCAAATCCCCTCTCCTTGTGGTGCGTGTTCTAATAATATCCCAACTTTCTTCTACTCCTTCCACTCCTTTTTTAGGCAAAGGCCGGACTGTGGAAAACGCAAGATCCGGAGGGGCCTTCGAAAAACTGGCTCCAAGTTGGCGGGGACGCAGACGTTTGCCGAATCAGAGGAGGTAAATATGGTGTTTAACCTCTCCTCATATGAACTGACTGAACTTGAACGTAAGACTTTGAATAAGGGTTTAAATTTTATCACTGCACACACTGTGTCTCCTTTTTCTTTAACCATCGATGTGTTCAGGTTTATCAGAGCGCTTAAACTGAAGGTTTTCTTTGCGGATAAGCCACAAACTGTACATAGAGGGATTCTCTAAGGACCATTACCAACACATATGATCAATTTTGTATGCACTCTACTCGATTGTGTATTGACTAACAACTATTTTGAGTTCAGGGGGAGTATTATCTACAGACCCAAGGCTGCGCAATGGGTGCCAACATGGCGCTGGCGTATGCCAACATCTTTATGGACCAATTTGAAAAAACCTTTATATTTTCCCATGGTGAGTTTTCAGTCCACATACACTCCTTCATGAGGTATGTGGACGATACGTTTTTTCTATGGACAAGCAGTTATGAAAATTTGATGGAGTTTGTTAACTATCTGAATAGTGTGCATAACTCTGTCAAATTTATTTAAATATTTAATCTTCCCCCCATATTTTCGTATCGACGGGGAAAAAATATTGGGGATATTATTAGAACACGCACCACTAGGAGAGGGGATTTGCATGTAACCACTAATATCAAAGGTACATTTCCCTGTAGGCAATGCGGTCATTGTAACGGGATTATTGCAGGTGATGCGGTAATGCACCCATCATTGGGTACCAAACATCAGGTTAACTGCTTTTCCACATGTGACAGCCAGAATGTCATATACTGTATTAAATGCCCGTGTGGTAAGTCCTATGTAGGACAAACCACTAGACCGATAAAAATTTGTTTAAATGAACACAAATCTGTTATACGAAATTTTAAAGCAGATAGTAATAGTGATGTCAAAGAGAAGGGCAAGACAAAGAAAGAGACACTATTGGCTAAACATTTTTTCTTCCATGGTCACCAAGTGTCACAAGTCAGATGGCAGATATTGGAAAAGGTTACCGCAAGGCATGGGCAGGATATCAAAAAGTTACTTCTCCAAAGAGAATGTTTTTGGATTTGGCTTCTTCAAACTCGTGATCCGAAGGGACTCAATGAGGATTTTAACATGTCATGCTTTTTGTAATCTAACTTTGTTTAGTTTAGTCAGTTTTCAAATTTTTAATTTTAAATTTTTCTCTTTTACAGATAATTACTACAAATGGCAGCATAATTTGAAAGCAGGGTCAGCCTCCCCTTTTCCCTGTATAGGGTAAGATTCATTCTGGAAGAATCCCTGCAAGGGTTAATTTAACCATTTATGGCTGCTGTGTGACACAGTTAGTATTATTGTAATTTTTTTGATTACTCATTGTGATTTTGTTCCTTTCATCGAGTACACTTCTGTGGGTATTAGTTTTTCTATTGTATGTACTTTTATGACACTTTATGTATTGTACACTATCTATTGGATCATTTTAACTATATATGAGAGTTTTTTTAGATGGGTTCTTAACTTACACTGATTGGATAATTAATGATGACACGCTAATTGAACAATGCACTGCTCTATTTATTTGCACTCTGTATGTAGATCACGTATGCTTGACAAAGGGGTTTTACTCCCCGAAACGTTGCATCGCACTCCGCATTGAAATACATTTTTGAAGATTTCTCACAGTCCTGTGTGCCGTTGGAATTCCTTTGCTGTACAACCACCAAGGAACCATTACAGGAAGGGGGTTAAACTAGGGGGGGGAAAACAAGCGCTTATT
Source organism: Xenopus laevis (assembly GCF_017654675.1). NCBI lineage: Eukaryota > Metazoa > Chordata > Amphibia > Anura > Pipidae > Xenopus > Xenopus laevis. The sequence goes on from NC_054387.1 coordinate 62,699,724, forward strand.
TTAGTGGTTTTATTGGATTTCAGTGATTTTATTGCATTCTGCACTGTTCTTTGTTACTTGTTTTTGCCCATGAAAATTTTGACCTCTATTCTATACTGTATATACATTTGGGGGCCTCTGTGCGCATATTTGGAATCAAACTGTTCAGTAGACCCATGGCATTCATATTTAGGTTGTTTTTTGTTGGTACGGTTCTCCAATAGTATTCTATGGCCCCCCTTCAAATAACAACTCACTTCAACATTTGATTACCCAAAAATTTAATTTCATTACAACAGGAAGGCCTCTACTTGATTTGCTATTGTAACTCAGTGGGCCAGATCCACCATTGGGGCTACAAGAGGTCCCATGGCATAGGAGGGCACCAAAAGACACAAATAAACAATTTGTGGATCATTAAGGGCCAGGGCTTGTGTATGTTTGGCAGTATTAAGGCAGACCATGGGTAAGGTTTTGGCACAAAGGGGGCAGAGACAGGGCAGCTCAGGGGCATAGGCTCAGGGCAGGAGTTTTTGTCCCTCTTTCCCATTTTCAAACATTGGGTGGTATGCAGGGTTGGGAATATTTGTTTGAAGAACATTTTTTCCCACCATCAAGGGGGCCCGGGTGACCAGTGAGCTAATAAATGGACCCCCGGGGCAGGGCCCTTCTAACTGATGGTGGGCCCACATTCCTTCCATAGGTACCATTGTGTCAGATTCTGACTTTAAAGGCCAGTAACACTGTGCCACTGGGATTTCTACACCTACAAAACAAAACTGGTACCCTGAAAGACATTCATTCGGTGTACTAAGGATATTTCTGTGTACAGAATGTATTTGGGACAAAGGAACCCCATACACTAGGGGGCTGATTTATCAAAAGTCAAGGTGAATTTTCGAATGAAAAAAATTTCGAATTTCAAGCTATTTTTTGTTTACTTCGACTAGGGAATGGTCCAAATTGTATTAGAATTTGAAAAGAATTAAAAAAAATTGAATATCGAAATTTATCATGTACTGTCTCTTTAAAAATTCAACGTCGACCATTCGCCATCTAAAAACTGCTGAATTGCTGTTTTAGCCTTAATGGGGACCTCCTAGAACCTACTTGGAGTCAATTGGTGGGCTTTGAAAAATCAAAGTTTTTAAGGGGAAAACTTTGAATTGAATTAGATCAAATGCGCTATTCCTTCGATTTGTACGATTCGGATTCAACCAAATACGGACCTATTCGACCAAAAAAAATTTAATTTTGGTTGGTCTTTTTGAATTCGAATTTCGAAGTTTTTTCAATTCGAAATTCGACCCTTGATAAATGTTCCCCTAAGAGTGTTGCTTCTTTGACGTATAGGCTCCACAATCAAAAGTCAGCAAAAGGTCAGAGATTCTACCTGGTCAGCATGAGCTTGGTACCCTTTTGCCCTGTCATATTTGAGACTCACATTAGTAAAACCGAGACTTTGCTGCTGTCTGTTTGCTAAAGACACTTCAATCTTAGTAATGTTTTCTGAGTAGCCAGAACCCGTTTTTGCTATAAATGCTGGCTTAGCGCTACATGTAACTCATAGGACATTGAACTCCTTCCTGTTTCAAAATGTACTTGTCTTGCTGACTAATACCTAAAGCGCATATATATATATATATATATATATATATATATATATATATATATATATATATATATATATATATATATATATATATATATATATCCTGGATGCACTGATGGTTCTGGCTCCTAAACTATGTAGCCCTGGAAGAGATCTGATTTCTACTACATTATTTCAAAAGGACCCCAGGAGAAAGTGATAAACAAATGCTGCTTTTTGCAGTCGTTTTAAGGTCTATTTTGGATAGTCAATTAGAATGACATTTTCAGTTTATACAAAAAGTTTTTGGGTGGAGTTTAGAGTATATTTTCTTTCTGTCACTACTGGTCATTTAAAGCGCCACACAGAATCCATACTCCAGATGTAAGGAACAATAATATTTTTTTGGAACTAGGCCATGCGATTTCTACATCATGCATATGGTAAGCAAGCCTCAATTAAGTGCATGCGTGTGCCCCAGCATGCCCCCCCTCCCTTCACCAGGAATGGGCCAACTACTGTAGAAGGCACAGCGCTATGTGGAGTATGGGCTCTGTTATCCTGCACTTCTGGTGGGGAAAACAAATTTTCCATAAGAGCCGTATGGAGACAATGTGCTTCATGTTATTGCTTATGGAGTCTTTGCAGCAAAACCATTTTCCAAGTCTATTAGCAGAATTTTCTCTGCTGTTAGGATTAATTGCATGTGCCACCTAGTGGCCAAACGCAGAATCTCTAAATAAACATTTGATGGGTTAAGTAAGAAATGAATGAATAACTGGGAGGAGATATTGTAATGGGAATTTCAGAGATGTGCGATCAACCCAAGCTACCAGTGTACAATGAGAGTGTTCCCTTTGAAAAGAAGAATGATTTGCAATGGCGTGAAGTTTTTTTTTTACTTTTTTACGAATACAGGAGTGATGGGTACTTTAATTCAATATTATAACAGATTATATTGTATTATTGGATCAAGTCCTCCCACCTTCAGAACTGCAGCAAGTTTGGGCCTGAATCATAAGTCTTTAACCCAAATAAGCGGCAGTATTTAGCAAAACAGCCATTTTCCTGCCAGAAGGGCAGATCACCTTTTTCATATCCCCAGAGGCACTGCCAGTACTTTCCTTTCTCCTAGACATGAGTGCTTTCAGACCTGCACATCGGGGCATTCACAGATTGCCCTTAAAACGAAAGAGTTGCCATGTGCACCCTCAGAGGGGTGAGAGGAATGTTGGGATGAAGGGCAGATCATTTGTCTTGCCATTATCATTCTGTGAGAAGTACAAGGGCCTGCTTTCTTAAGGGACACAATCATTTCAAAATAAAGTTTGTGCCTTTAAACAGTGTATCATGTTTAGTAGAGACAATTCAGAGTTCATTTCAATTTTACTTCTATTTCATAAATTTGCACCCACGACTCTTGAATAAAGAAGCAACAGGAGACACCTCCTTCATCAGTAACTTAAGCTTCTGGCATTCTGTCCACCAGCTGGCCACTGCCACTTCTCTGCCCAGTTTTATCCTGGATTCCTTGGAATGTAACAATAGAACTGAGCAGTGATAACTCCTACCAGGGCCAGAACTAGGGGTAGGTAGAAGAGGCCTAGGAAGGACAGTGAATGGGGGCGATAGGCACGTACATTTCTGTCACCTACCCTAGTCCAAGCCCTTGTCCCCCTCACCACCTGCAGGTATGTTTTGTACTACTATCCACCACTCCTCCTCAACACGTGTGTATATACTCATGCACGCATACCTCCCAACTGTCCCTTTTTCCGAGGGACAGTCCCTCTTTTGACAGCTCCACCTGCAGTTCCGTATTTGTACTGGAAAGTCCCTATTTTCTCTGCACTGAACAGCCAGAAAAAGAAACAAAGTTTCTCACTTAATTGGCTTTTAGCAGAGACCACAGAAGAGCTAACAGGTACAAATAATATACTTTGTAACAATGTTGAGTCACAAAAAAACAGTTTAGATAAGGAGAATTATTTTCAAACTTTCATAACCTGCCAAATTTTGTAAAATGAACATGGTAATTAGGGGGTGTGGCCACAGAAAGGGCGTGGTCAAAATTGCTGCAATATGTGCGAAAAAAATTTGTTGTCCCTCTTTTTACTTCCAAAATTTCTCTGCATGTATTGCCGATCGTACGCTTTTCAGTGGGAGACTGTCACTAGCTTTGGTCGGACATAACTTTCATACAGTTGCTGTCAGGGGCAGAACATCGGCTGATCTGTTCTTTAACTACTTTATTTGATCTGAATGGTTAGTGGCAGGTCGGGAGATGGCCCAGCTTGAGTCCAGTTTAAGTATGAGCAGTCAGGTCATCAGATTAGATTTAACTTGGCCAGAAACCCCCCTGGTTCTGTTTGTTTGTGAACACCTGTGCCCTTCATCCTAAAATAAACCCAGCATGGTGACTGGTCCAGACAACTGCCTTTCAGCTCTAACAACAAAGGGATCAAAGGGCAATGTGATCCAAGGAGCAAGCAAGGTCACTGGTTCACTCGTGAGGTTACTCTGCTTTGGTTCACTGATCCATAGCTCCCCCAGGATACATTGGACAAGCCCAGGACATATATAGGTATAATGAGTTAAACAAATGAAACCTATGCACCTCATGGTCCATTAAAATACCTTGGAGGACCATATCTAACCAGTAAGCCTCCAGTTAGACAGCCCTGCCTTAATGTATTTACTTGGAAGCCTTCATACATGTCTATTTAAACTAAAGGGGAGGAAAACACTGTTTGCTCAACCAAACGTTATGTTGTACCTAATGCTACTAGACTACACATCCCAGCAACATCAGGGTTACATGCAATAAAACCCAAGGGTCACTGGCCCAACAAATGCAAGAGAATCATCCAATGAGAATCCCTCTCTTTTCCCATTTCTTGTTCCAGTAACTAGACCTGGAATCATCAAAATATTCTGATTACATCCATTATTAGGTCTGGGCCACCTATTTTAGACAGGGGACAATGGGAACCAGCTGGGGCAGCTACCGGGGGGAGTGTTGCATCACACGGCAAGAGACACCTAAATAAGGCTGTTTTTCTTTTCTTATTCACCCTGATGGGGTTAAAATAATTTCTTATTATTAGATCTCACAAAGCTGGGGCCTGTAGAACAGGGTTGTGCAATTATGGAATAAGGTTACAGGCCACTGCTAGCAGATTTATATACACTGATAGCAAAGTCCCTGCATAGAGTGGAAGGAGGGTACATGGAGGGAGTTATTGAAGCTTATACTACATTTTTTTTTTGTAATAATAGTTACCCTTTAAGCTTTAGTATGGTGTAAATAATAGCTATTGAAAGCAGCATTCGGCTGCTACAGAAAGGGACTGACACTGCTTTCAACAGCAATTACATTCACACATAACTATAAAACCATATTTTATTAATATATACTGGAAATTGTGGGGGTATTTAAATAAAATATAAAAAAGAAATATGGGGCTTGCCAGGCAGTGCCCCCCACAGGTGTCTGTGTGCCAGTGCAAGGTGCCATCCCAGAACCCTCCAGCCTGGCAGCACAATTTGCTGCAGCCCAGCAGTGACATTCTATACTGGGAGCAAATGTTATCAACACAGACCTGCAGAGAGGGAGGGAGGAGGAGAGGAAGAACACGACACTGGGGGGGGGGGACTCAGACATGAAGAAGACAGGGGAAAGATACAGCAAGAGAATAAACCAGGAGGGCAGGAGTCGGCATAGACAGAGAGAGGGTACCCCAGGAATCACAGCTGGGGAGCAGGGGCTGAGGCCATAGGGTGCTGCTTATTTGAAGGGGGTGGCACAGAAAGGCAGAGAGCAAGGAGACTGGGATAAAGCTGTCTGACCCACTTAGCTCAAGCTGGATTGTTAGATTCTTCCTACCCATGCCATGTGAGAGGGTGGGAGAAGAGCTTGGGAACAGTATGGGATAGGAGTCATAAAGGAAGGAGCTCCAAGCAACCCAAGGCTGCAAGATGGAAGTGATGGAGCAAGAGGAGTCTCAGCAGGTAAGTGATACCTACAGTATAATATGCTTCCTGCACACTTGGGCCAATTCAAGGGCCAACAGCAGGGCTCTTCTTTATTGTACTGGGCCCTAGGCTTCCATTAAATTCCTGTAGATGGGGCTGCTGTTGTGCTACAGGTGCCAGCATCTTATGGCAAGAAATAATGCGCTGGGGCTATTGGATAGTGACACCACCTGGCCTTACTAGACACACTGTCCCATATACGGTATGTCTGCCCCTTTAAAACTAAACATATATAAAAGCCACAGGACACCAGTGCAGATTTCATCATGCATCTATATTAATTGCTAATTAGGTATTGTTAGTTCTACAATTCCATTCAAAGTTGGGGGAAAAGGTGATTGCCGGGCCTGACTGAGATTTAACATGACCTTGGAAATAAGCACTGATCCTTATCCAATGACAAGCAAGCAACATGATTCCTACCCCAACAATTTTGCCCCCAGCAGTCTCACTGCAGTTCGAAAGTGCCTATTTCCTAGAGACTTTTCCTACTGGAGTACACTTGGACAGCCAATCAAACACAACTAAAGCTGGTACACTGCATGAGCAACAACCAACCAGAGCATTGGTTTTTAGCAATCCACGGGAACGTTTTCAGTGCAAGCATAACCTGCATGGACAGGGACAATGCATTGAAGGGATCCTGCTGAGACCCTTGTCTGACCTTGATACAGAAAGGGAGATTTATCAGCTGCAGCCTGTCAGCCTATTCATCTGGGTACAGTTACCACTCCTTGCAGGGGATCCCATGGACATTTCAATTCTTGGGATTTACTGCCTCAGAACAAGAGCTTGGATCTCACATTGGTTAAATTGTTTTCAACAACTCATTTATCTATTAGATTATTGTAATGCCACCACTATATGGCTCTGTGTCCTTAATAAAGCATTATAGACTATGGGCAGTCATATGTGCCCCAGTATCCTTATAGTGATTGGTCAGGGCTGTGGAGAAATGGAGGTTGACTTTATTGACATATGGCTGTTGTATCTCCAGGATCTTACAGAAGAACTATGATTGAGAGCAAAGTGCACAAAGTTCTACTGCAGGGCTGTCCAACTCGAGACCCCCCATTGTGTGGCCCTCCATATCAAAGTCTGCCTGCTGTGTCTGTTACCTTGTGTAAAATTTAAAAGGTATCAGTACAGAGATTAACTGGCCCTTGCATTGTTTAAACCTCAAATTCAGACTCAAATCCCCTTTTTGTTCACACATGTAATCCCCCCTGCATTGTTCACACTTGTGACACCTCTATTGTTCACACCTGAGACCCAGACTGAAACTGCCCACATTGTTCACCTGTTCACACCTTATTCAAAATGGTAAGGGGGCACCAGCACTGTGTCACTGTATGTAGTACATATTAGACTGATAGTTTTCCCTGTCTCCTGCTCTGTTCTGTTTTCCCTATACTCCCTGTGTGTGTCATACTTTGCCTGACTTTGCTCCCTGTGTTTGCCACACTCTGCCTGCCCTATGATCCCAATGGAACATAAGCCTGGTATTTGTTCTGGGGGTTTGTTAGCATCTGAAAATTATTGTTAGGGGCCCCTAATGTGTTTAATCATATGCTGGGGTACTGTATTATACACAGGGGTGGAGGAGGCATATGGATTTAAGGGTATGTCTTAATATGACTTAACTTTTTTCACATATGAGTGACATCCCTGCCGGTACCAGGCCAAGGTAGTTCGGCACCCTAGGCAAGAGCTTCAATCAGTCCTGCATTACCATTTACATCCTTACCATGATTTTTAAATAAAGAAAGCAAGAAAATGTACAGCACTTTTTCATTTATATTACTGCCTCCTGTACCTGTACCAGCAAGCCCAGCAGCCATCCCTCATACTGCCCCCCTGTACCTGTGCCAGCAGCCTTCCATTATACTGCCCCTCCCCATACCTGTACCAACAAGCTCAGCAGCCATCTATCATACAGTCCTCCAGCATCCATCATATTGCCCCCAATCTTTACCTGTGTCAGCAGAAGCCAAAAATAAATCTGATCACATCATATTGCCCCCAAGTATTTATGTACCTGTGCCAGCGCCCAGCCCAACAGCAAACAAATGGGCCCAAATCTGTACCTGGCTGTGCCAGCAGGAAGCTTCACACTTTACAGTAATAGAAAGAATGTCTTCAGTTCAGTGCAACTGTGCAAGGCTGAGAGCAGCGAGAGCCACACCAAGCAGCCCCCCAGCTCTCTGTCTCTCTCTGACACCCAACAGCATCAGTGATGTCATTGACGCATGTACGCACGTCACGCTGCACTGCTGCACCACACAGAAGGAGCTATTACTTGCTGGCAAGAGGGAGAAGGTGAAGGAGGGGAATTCCACCCGACTGAGTGACCATGATTACTGAAACAAATGATCAAATAAACGCTTGAAAAAAATGAAACTAAAAAAAAAAAACCCCCATTAAAAGTGCGCCCCTCAATGATGGCATCCTAGATAGCCGCTTACTCTGCCTACCCCTAGTTCCAGCCCTGATCCCTACAGTGAGCACCAACCATCTGTTTTTTGGTGTTTTATTAATGTGGACATGGTCTTACGGTAACATGGGTGTGGTTTAAAGTGGGTGTGGTCTAAAAACAGGGAGTGGCTAACACTGGCTTCCGTTATCGGCCCTCCACCATGTAGAGTAGAAAAATTCCGGCCCTCAGTCCCATAGAAGTTGGACAGCACTGTTCTACTGTATAGGGCTGCGTACAAAAGTAGAGCTGTATGAATAAAAATAAACATAAAATGTATATTTTGGTCTTTAGATGGCTTATTTTGCATGTGATTTTTTTTGATTAATCTATTTTACAATTAATATAATGAAGCTGCCATGCTGGTTATTACTTTACTGTCGCTGATTATACCCAGCTTATTGCAGAGTATTTTACAAAGAAAACTAAGCTGCTGGGGATGCTGTGAACAGAAGTTTCGCTTGCTACTCCAGTTTCAAGGCACTCATTGGTTAATATAGGGTGGGATTGTAATAAGCTCTCACACTCTTTTATCTTTAAGGTGCCCATCTTCTTTGGAGCAGGACCTCCCTTGTATGAAGCCCCAGGTACGATCTGCTTGTATACTTCCCAGTGTTGCCAGGTATTTCTCAGGCCAGAATCATGTGGGCTGACTCTGAGCATCTGATTGGTGGCAGGGTTATATATTAAGACCCCCAATACAAGTGCTAAAGCGCTAAATTGGCCCTAATGCATTCAGCACCTTGAACTGGATTAAACTTTCTGGGCACTACCTCTGGGCACTCACCCACAGGGCAAGTTTTAAAGTCTGAAAACCATGGCAGCTTGGCAGCTATGGAATATTATTACCTGTTTTATATATTTCTCCCAAAGTTGCAGCCATGCCAGGAATGGATACTTTTTCCCATATGTCATTGAGTCAGCTGATATCCCTGTAGTTCTAAGTAATCATATCAGTTTTTTGTTATCCAGTCCCCTAGGGTTACTCACAGGGTTACTGATGGACAGTTGGTTTGCTTGAAAATTGTGTGTAAAAAAAAAAAGTAAATATCTCTAACAGAAAACTGTTTTATATTAAATATAGACCTTTCGGAGTGTTAGCACCTCCACTTGATCTCAGTGCCTTGCTCATAGATCCCTTCTCCTGTCTGCATCAATATCTAAATATTTCTGTCCTAGTCATGCTGTCCCTCTCCTGCAGATCTGGGGGAAGATGCCAGCCTTTACATGGAGTTCATGATGAAGAATTGCTGTTACAATGCCATTCCTACTAGCTGCAAGTTGGTCGTGTTTGACACCACACTCCAGGTCAGTAAAGAGATCTCAAAGACGAAAGAAAAACACATTTTTGGAGGAATCAACCAAAAGAAGACAACTATTTTTCTAAAATGCTAAATAGGTTATTGCCCTCCTTGATAATTGTAATTTCACCTTTATAGAAAGCAATCAGGAGGAATTTGGTTGGCTAGTTACAATGAATTATAAAAATACAGTCTGGCTTTCAGTGGGATAACTAGATTTTACTGGGCCCTACAGCTAATTTTAGTCTCCCAAAATGTTTAGATGTTGAGCTATTTTGACAAAATTTATTTCAATTGTATATGAATCAGAGCCTCATGGGGCAACTATACTTCCTGGGCCCTCCTGCAGCTGCAGTGGTTGCCTCATCTCTAGTTATGCCCTTGCTGGCTTGTAGGCCATTAGCTAACTAGCCGGCTATTGTTGGCTGGATTGTAGAACAGCAGGTGTTTAAAATATAACTGTGGGTACCACAAAATGCTCCTTTATTAGGGCAACTCATACTGTTACTTTTAAATTATCCACCTGCTCTTTGTCATTGAAGTGTCTTTTGATGTGCCAGGGGCTCTAAAGAGATGTACATCTCTTCAAGGGAATTCTAAGGTTTGGACATCAGCTCTGTGGTACCAGGTTGATGTGCCAGGGTTATATTAATGGCCTATATGGAATGGAATTTTATAAGAGCACTGCTAATTAAGCAGTTATGCGATTATGCTTATGATATGTATATGCATACTTTATGCTTTGGGATATGTCTAACAAAATAAACAAAGGTCCGGATGGTATTCATCCCAGGGTACTTAGCGAGCTTAGCTCTTTACTTAATTTTTCAGGATTCATTGAGGTCTGGCATGGTCACTAGAGAATGGCGAATAGTGCTGCTATTCAAAAAGGGATCCCGTTTTCAGCCTCAACGGGATGGCAGTGGATGTGATTTACTTAGACTTTGCTAAAGCATTTGATACAGTGCCACACAAAAGGTTACTGGTTAAATTAAGGAATGTTGGCCTGGAACATAGTATTTGTACCTGGATAGAAAACTGGCTAAAAGATAGACTACAAAGAGTGGTGGTAAATGGAACATTTTCTAATTGGACCAGTGTTGTTAGTGGAGTACCGCAGGCTCTGTACTAGGTCCCTTGCTTTTCAACTTGTTTATTAATGACCTGGAGGTGGGCATTGAAAGTACTGTTTCTATTTTTGCAGATGATACTAAATTGTGCAGAACTATAGGTTCCATGCAGGATGCTGCCACTTTGCAGAGTGATTTGTCTAAATTGGAAAACTGGAAAATGAGGTTCAATGTTGATAAATGCAAGGTTAAGCACTTTGGCAAAAATAATATAAATGCAAGTTATATACTAAATGGCAGTGTGTTGGGAGTTTCCTTAACTGAGAAGGATCATGGGGTTTTTGTAGATAACAAGTTGTCTAATTCTGGGCAGTGTCATTCTGTGGCTACTAAAGCAAATAAAGTTCTGTCTTGCATAAAAAAGGGCATTAACTCAAGGGATGAAAACATAATTATGCCTCTTTATAGGTCCCTGGTAAGGCCTCATCTGGAGTATGCAGTGCAGTTTTGGACTTTTTGGAGAGGGATATAAATGAGCTGGAGAGAGTGCAGAGTTGTGCAACTAAACTGTTTAGATGGATGGAAGACTTAAATTATGAGGGTAGACTGTCAAGATTGGGGTTGTTTTCTCTGGAAAAAAGGCGCTTGCGAGGGGACATGACTACACTTTACAAGTACATTAGAGGACATTATAGACAAATAGCAGGGGACCTTTTTACCCATAAAGTGGATCACCGTAGCAGAGGCCACCCCTTTAGACTAGAAGAAAAGAACTTTCATTTGAAGCAACGTGGGGGGTTCTTCACAGTGAGGACAGAAAAATGCACCTTTATCTTTCCATCAGTCGTAGAACCAAAGAGAATGGAATGGCGCTAGTCAGTCATTGTCATCTCAATGTGCTGTCAAGTTCTTGTAAAAGGGGAATTCCATCCAAAAAATCATGAATTTTTTTTCCTTAAAGGAACAGTTCAGTGTGAAGATAAAAACTGGGTCAAATAAATAGGCTGTGCAAAATAAAATATGTTTCTAATATAGTTAGTTGGGCAAAATGTAATGTATAAAGGCTGGAGTGACTGGATGTCTAATATAGTAGCCAGAACTCTACTTCTTGCTTTTCACATGGGACATTACTGTTCAGTGAGTTTGCAATTTATTCTCAGCATGCAGCTCAGATTCAAAAGCAACAGTATGACCCATATGCCCCCCCCTCCAAGTCTCTAAACAGTCAATGTAAACCAAGAGAGCTGCAAAGCAGGAAGTAGTGTTCTGGCTATTATGTTAGACATCCAGTCACTCCAGCCTTTACACATTTCATTTTTGGCTAATTAACTATATTAGAAACATTTTTTATTTTGCACAGCCTATCTATTCGCCCAGTTTTTATTTTTACACTGAACCCCCTTTAAGGGGTTTGAGTTCCCCTTTAATAGCTGCACATACAAACATCATAAAGTTTTAATGGCCAAAATGGGATTGGATAACGGTGCAGGTCACGTTTCCTAATTAAGGTCCCCGGCTAAGTCTTTTGAAAGTTGATATGTAAGAAATTCACATCATCCCTGCTGATTCATCAGTTCATTTATATGCATGCTGCTGACCACACTGGTTTCTGTGCAAACATGTAGAACCCATGCCATCTGATTACTAGCCCTACAGCATGTGGGTTTTACGTGTGCCTAGGTTTAAAATGGCATGGAGTTATCCCTGTATTCTGTTTTGTATTATTTTCCCTTACAAATCTGTCATATCACTCCTTCCTTCTGATTTATTTATTGTTTGGCGCTGTTTCCTGCTCACTGTCTCACCCTAGATAAAGAAGGCGTTCCTGGCACTTGTGGCCAATGGAGTACGGGCAGCTCCCCTCTGGGACAGTAAACAACACTGCTTTGTGGGTAAGTACTCTCAAGTCCAGGTTAATGGTATGACAAAAGAGTGGGGGGGCCCCTAACAACATTGATACAATTTAAATATCTCATTAAATGCAACTGGTGTGACCCAATGCAACTGTCTTTTCCCCAGGTATGCTCACCATCACCGACTTCATTAATATCCTGCACAGATACTACAAGGCGCCCTTGGTACGAACCACAATTTCCTCCTCTCTTCCGTTATATTAGTCTCTAATATTATTTCTCATACTTTGTTTTCTGTATCTGGCTATAGGTTCAGATATATGAACTGGAGGAGCACAAAATAGAAACATGGAGAGGTAATGTGAGATCTGATGTCTGCACTACATGGGGAATACATTGCAAAACCTTTATTGTTTTTTATGTGATTTGTTAAAACTACAGTATTATAAAAATTAATGTTCCTGCTACTTCAAAATATGAGCCCCAGAAATCCCTGACATATGTAACCGAGCCTGCAGCCTTGTGCCTTTATGTGGTCACAGAACTTCTCAGTGACTTCTAATATGCTTATAATTTACAGTAGGAGTACATTATCCATTATAATACATGCGTGATACTCAGAGTTTCCTATATAATTTGGCCTGCAGCCTTGTGCCTTTATATGGTCACAGGACCCCTTAGTGTCATCTAAGATCCTTATAATTGACAGTAGGGGGTACATCATCCCTTATAATATATGAGTGATGTTCAGAGTTCGCCGTATAACTCAGCCTGCAGTCTTGTGCCTTTATATGATCCCAGGACCCCTCAGTGTCATCTAAGATCCTTATAATTTGCAGTAGGGGGTACATTATCCCTTTTAATATAGGAGTGATACTCAGAGTTCCCTGTATAACTCAGACTGCAGCCTTGTTTGTTTATATGGTCACAGAACCCCTCAGTGTCTTCAAATATCCTTAAAGGTTACAGTATACCATGTGACACATTAAAGTAAATGTATAAGTAAGGTGCAATTAAAAAAAAAATATGAAAGTATTATTTTTCTGATCTCCTTTTCTTTAGACGTGTACCTGCAAAGTTCTTTCAAGCCATTAATCTATATCTCCCCAGCAGACAGGTAAGAGAGCAATGAGTCCTGCAGCTTTGTGTCGGAGTCAGTTGTTTTGGACTGTAAAATGTAAAATATAGTGAGAGACTTGTAAGATGCTATTAATCATGTTGCTGATTCTTCATCAGCCTTTTCCAAGCTGTGTATTCACTCATCAAGAATAAGATCCACCGGCTACCAGTAATGGATCCCGTATCTGGCAACATCTTGCATATCCTCACGCATAAACGCCTACTCAAGTTCCTTCACCTCTTTGTAAGTCAAATCACTGTATTATCGGGACGTATACAGTATGTACTACAAGTACAGTATGTATGCAAATACATACAGTATTCATGTGCCACAATGCATTTGTCCTTTGCAGGGTGACACTCTGCCTAGGCCACAGTTCTTGCAGAAGACCATCCTGGAGCTGGGCATCGGCACTTTCAGGGATATAGCAGTAGTGCAGGACACTTCTTCTGTCTACAATGCACTGGAAATCTTTGTAGAGAGGAGAGTTTCTGCCCTCCCTGTAGTGAATGAATCTGGTGAGTCCTAAGCAGAGTCTTTCCCAGACTGTCCTTGTGGTACTATGCGCATCCTTTGGCCCAGCCTGTCCATGCATTATTACACTGTTTGTATGTCCCTTAGGTCAGTCTCTCCCTGTATTACTATGTACTTTCCTCTGGTCAGCCTGTCCCTGCATTACTCTGCATCACCATACCTGCATTGCAATAACACACTAAGCTAGCCTGTCCCTGCTTTACTATAAACCACTGCAGGCCAATCTGTCCCTGCATTACTATGCACCTTCACAGACCACCTTGGCATTACTATGGCAAATACTCAGGCCAGTTTGTCCCTACTATGCATGATTTCCAGCACTGCTTATCCCTACATTTTTATGCAGAACCCCAAGGCTGTGCAGCACTTATTATTTCTCTCTGCCCCACTGTGTTTTATTTGTATCAGAGTTACCTTTATGTGCTTGTTTTGCAGGGCAGGTGGTTGGACTATATTCCCGCTTCGATGTAATAGTGAGTATTCTTCCACTCCCTTAATGCATGGCAGATCAATAACTAAGCTCCTTCCGGAAGGTCAGAGAGGACATCACTCAAAGTCTGTGCTTTCCCTGTAACATATTATTTCTTCCTGGTGCCTAACAGTTCCCTCTCTGCCCTTGATACCACATATGGGTACATAAATCTCTTTATTTTCAGCATCTTGCAGCACAGAAGATCTATAACAACCTGGATATCAGTGTGCTAGATGCTCTGCGCTTGCGTAGCCTGTGTATCGAGGGGGTCCTCATGTGTTATCCCCATGAAAGTCTGGAGGTGGTCATTGATCGAATTGTACGAGAACAGGTATGTACTATTATGCCTAGCATCTCAGAGCATCTCCTGCAGAAAGTGGGGATAATTGGGGAGTTCCACAATAATAATACTATAAAGGCACAAGGCTTAGAAAATTAAACCATTAGATCCATAATGTCTGTAATGGATCTGTGGGTGGAAGCATGATCGCTTATGTTGCAGAAAACAACCCAGCGTATCATAAGCTTCTATCAAACTATTATTTAGGATTTCTAATATAAAGGGTAATGAACATGACAGTATCCCTGTAAAAGCGAGAGCCTAAAGGCAAGTGTCTGGCTTTGTTCTTTCACCTTTAATCAGACAGTACGTTCTCACATTCCTTATATTATTAAATACCTGTATATTCTGCCTCATATCCTGTCTTCTTCTTGCCACTTCCTCCCAATCCCAGATTCATCGCCTGGTTCTGGTGGATGAAGAGCGTCGTCCTCTGGGTATTGTGTCTCTCTCTGACATTCTTCAAGCGCTGGTGCTCACTCCCGCAGGTATTGATGCCCTTAATTCCTAACCCTGGGAAGGCTCTTTTCTACCTTCACCCTGCACCTCCTCTTCCTCCCAAAGGCACAGGTAGGCTTCCCCTTGTGTAAGACAGGAGCAAATGTGGGTGTTGGAGACTGTCCGCACTGCTCCTCTCTGCCGTGTGTCTGACTTGGCTTTGATGAACCCCTCTCTTTTGTACTTGGCAGTGTGAATCCCACAACTACGTAGCCCTGCATCCCTTTATTTGGCATATCTGATCCCCTACATTTCTGTGTTTGGAAATGTGGATCCCTGTGACTATTTATCTCTGTCCTTGAGCCCCAACATCAGCCACAAAACCAAATCCACTTAGCCACATTCGGAGCCCCCCTTGG
Organism: Xenopus laevis; assembly: GCF_017654675.1. Classification (NCBI taxonomy): domain Eukaryota; kingdom Metazoa; phylum Chordata; class Amphibia; order Anura; family Pipidae; genus Xenopus; species Xenopus laevis. The sequence goes on from NC_054387.1 coordinate 62,715,349, forward strand.
GAAGTACATCCCCAGTATATTTCCCATGGTCAGACAGAGGAGCATCTGTTTTGCTCCTGAGTTGAAGCTGGTTTGTTAGGGGAGTGTTTAAACTGCATCTATATCTATCTGATTGATCAACACTGCATTCCAGACTCACAGAGGTCAATGTAAATAGATAGCTTCCTCCCCTGATCTGTTTCTTAATTGGGCACAAACCCTTTACCAGTCCCACAGTGCCACATTGGTGATGCAAGCAGTCCTCTATAAAAATAAAAATATTAATGTCTTCCGTATGCCATCTGTGCCATGCAACCCTGGCACATGCTAGATTGCCAGAATCCTACCGTTGGATTCATCACTGCCAAGGGCAGACATTTACGGTTCTTTATATGAGCTCCAGCTGCAATCTGCAGGCAAAGTACAAAGTGTACCATGCCCACATTGTAGTAAATGAGGTCTAGTATATTTTACGATAATGATAAATCACTCAAAAATTAAATCATGACTCCTCCATCATCCTACGACCTACATGAAATTGTATAGCTATGTTTTACCCTAAATTACATCAGGTTATTTGTATGTTATCTCCATTCCCCCTGCATGCCAAGCTCTGCCATTCTGCTCCTCACTCTGCTGGTGCTTTGCTACTTTACTGAGTGCTAGTTGAGTCCTTTGCTTTGCCAGTTTGACTAATGTGATGCCTTGGCCTCAACACAGTACTTTTTACCATCATGCAATTCTGTATATAGTTACATGTTAATTAAATTGGCCATCTGAACAGCATTATACTTACCCTAAGTATTATTAAATTATGCTATAAATTAGCCTTTAATTCTTCTGCTGGTTGGTAGTTTCAGGTGCCACCTTATTGCCCATCACAGAGCTGAATCATTTCTCTCCCACTCAGATATACTCTATCTCGAGGTTTCAGCACCTTGTCTTCTTTTGTCCTAATCAGACAAGTTTTATCCTTCAGGACAGTATTAGTTTTATTAACCTAAAGGGCTACTAAAATATTTCTGGTGATGATGTAACCACTTGGAATGAAACCAAGGACCATTTGCATTAGATAGTTTTTAAACTTAACCCTGGGCAAGTGAATATAATCTCTTCAGAATACTTACCGAGATTCAAGTGTGCTATTCTCTTTCCCATTGTTATTATTCATATTCTCTTGCCTTGATTACTTTTAGCCTGGGTACACTGCGTAAAGAAGATTTATGGTGCAGTAGACCACTCAAGTGTCCATATCTTTATAATCCTGCTTCATACTAGGTCAATGTAATGGAAAATCAACCCATCGGGGGGGGGGGAAGAGCATTCCAGGAACAGGAAATACTAAGAACTAAAGTTTAAAGTACCGGGTAACAATAATCACTTACATAGAAAAAGGTTTCATCTATATTGGACTTATTTGATAATGTCAAGGTTGTCAGATTCCATTTACTTTATAGCTTCGCTTAGCACTGCTACATCACGCTACCCAATTGGCACCCTAGAATATGGTCTACTGGTCATTCCCAGTCTTTGCCACCGAATTCTCATGTTGCTGTGTAGACTTAAATATTGTCTGTTGTGTCCTGCAGGTATTGACCGCAATTCCTTGTGACCCGTTGAAGCTCAGGATGTTAAGTATGTTGCACTCGTGGATTGGATTGGTGTGATTGGATGTATTTGTGGTTCTGTAACCAGAAGGATGATTCTGGACATAGTCTGAAAGAGAAACATTCTATCAAGGTCTAGAAGATTATGGTAGATACTTCCAGGCAATGAAGGACTGATGGAGGCCAAAGATGAAGAATGGTTGTTGAGAGGTGGATGGGACATCTTTCATATTGCAAAGCCTCTTCCATCCAGCACCTCATAAACTGACAATCCCCAACTGTTTTACAAACATGGTACATGCCACAAAGGAACCTTTTTTATTCATTAATATCTTTGAACAGAGTATGGGATGTTGTCAGGTGGATGGATGTTCTTGGGTTGATGGCTCAGCTGGAACCATCAGCCACACATGAAGCCACGCATTGGCGATGCTTGGTAAAGAAGTGGATCATTGGACATTCAGTCACCTACATATAGATTATGTTTACACCCCTCTAATTTAGGGAAGGCCATCTTGTAGGCACCTTTGGCTGTCGGGGATCCTGGGATTCATAGTTTAACATGAGCTGATGAGTTCAAGGCTGGATTTTCTGGTACCAGTCAGCCAATGGCTTATGCAATTCTCTTTAAGGGAATAATAGTCTGATCAGCATTTTACCAAATGAAAAGAAAATTAATGCCAGAAAATGCCCTTTATGCATTTACCCATTGAGTTCACTTAGTCTGCAAAATCTCTAGAAAGCGTGATATTTAATTGCAAGATCTTTACCATTGTAGTGCTTTGTGTCCCAAACTATGAATGTATATTGTATAATGTTCTACTGAACTCAGCAGGTTTGACTTTGCTTAGACTACTACTAATAAAGGTTGACTGAACACAGTAGGGTAATAGCAAAAATACTACAATAATAAATAAATACCTTTTAAAAAATGACAGAAATAATGTTTGTGTGTTTATCATATGAATACGTTTTGTGGCTACCCTTTATTAACATTAAATTGGTAGTATATGTCTATATACACCCTTTTCAACATCAGCAAAATAAATGGAACTTGTGTATTCTATCATTACTTACCGTATATACTCGAGTATAAGCCGTCCCGAGTATAAGCTGAGGTACTTAATTTTATCTCCAAAAACTGGGAAAGCTTATTGACTTGAGTATAAGCCGAGTATAAGCCTAGGGTGAGAAATGCAGCAGCTCCTAGTAAGTTTCAATCAAATACATTGAGGGTTTCTGCTCCCTTTGGAGGTGCCGGCGTCTCGTTTTTGGAAGCCGACGACCATTCTTGGATGCCGGCGACTATTCTTGGAGACTATTCTTGGACGCCGGCGACTATTCTTGGACGCCGTTGACTACTCTTAGATGCCGGCGACCGTTTTTGCACTTGACCCGAGTATAAGCCGAGGTAGAGTTTTTCAGCATATTTTGGGGGCTGAAAAACTCGGCTTATACTCGAGTATATACGGTAATTTAAATAGAGTTAATGAACTCTGTTTACTCAGCCCTCATCCTTCCAACCTTTTTTTGTGTCTGTTTTGACTTTCAGATAAGCAGGGGGGTCATTATGGAGGGAATTTATTTTGGATGACATTACTTACATTTTTATATATTTGCATTAAATAGTGGTAATAGTGAATGGTAGCTCTAATATGGAAAATAAATACATAAATATCCATAGATGCCAAGGAACATGTCCCCAGTGGCCAAATTGTGAAGCAAGGAATTCTGAGGTTTATAAATAAATTCTTCTCGTGCAGTTTTCAGTATGGTAGTAATACTTAGATTTTGCAATAATGGAATATAATGTCACAGCATCATAAAGCAATGGAGAGCCCTAGAGATGTGGTTACAATTCCCAGCAAACCATTGACAGTGGAAGGTAGTTTAGTTACATTTGGAGGGTCCCACATTGCTTGTTCCAGACCTACAGGCAGATCCCGGAGTGTGTGCTACAGGCTGCTCAGCCATAGGTAATGCTGATGTCAGTACTTGCTATGAATAACCTATTGGGTATTTTAAGATGGTGATTGGAGTTGGCTGCAGAGTACAGCCTGTATCTTATTAACTGTCATATTAGAGAAAAGGATATTTTCACTTGGCTTGGGGGAGGTTTTAAATAACAGAAAGGGTTGATTTGCAATGTTAGCCTTGCTGGAAAATAAAGAGTGGACTATTATATTTCAGCTATGGGATGACTGTCTCTGCTTTTAAGTTCTCCTCTGGAGAGAGAGATCCCCTGCTGGGCCAGTTCACATAAGTGAGAGCAGTTTCCAGACTCAGTCTGTTATGTAACCAGGTATAAAATATGATCCTGCAGGACTGATTTATTTCCCTTGGTTCCACAGAGAATGTGGATAGATACAAATAACCAAGAAGATGATTCACATTGATCTCTGTAGACATTTTAAGGCTGGTTGATTTTATCTATAAAGAAAAGGTTCTCTCAAATTTGGCCAAATTATAGAGGAAGGTTGAAGGCCAATTCGGTTGATATTTGATGTGCATGCTTATTAGGCCACATCGTGGCTAAGAGGGGTACTGAATAGAGCCTGGTCCCTTCTTCCTGGAGTAGAACATATTGTGTTTCAAACAATATCACCAATGTCACTAGGGGGACTACTGTAAAACATATTTAAAGAGACTGTTTGGGTGATAATTTGATGGATAGTGGAAAATTACAGAGAAGGGTGAAGCTCTGAAAAGTGTGTATGTGAAGAGCTAATGTTGAGGAGCAGATACTAGAAGAGGGTTATTAATACTGGATACAGAAGCCAGTGTTGGGTTTGATAGAGATTTATGTCAGAGGTGAGGTGTACAAACCTGAGACATGATGAGTGAGTGAATTAGAATTTTGGTGGAAGCACATTTGGTCAGGTCCATGCCCAGTTCCTAACTAATCATAGGAGAGGTGGCAGCCTAGGAACATGAAAGACATAATGCAGCACAATAAATGATATAAAAGTTGTGTTTTAGTTCTACACAAATATTCTTTGGCTCCAAAAACTTAGTATATCCTAGTATATCCTCCACTGGTCATAGTCATGGGCAGTTATGCTAACAAAAGATGAACATTGTTGTCCAAATCCTCAATGTTTCAGTACTGATTATAGTGTGCTTGTGTATATATTGGAGAACATGATTTCTACACTACAGAAAATGACACATTGTTCCTTTCTATAATATCTGCCTCCCTCCTGGATTTTGGTGCATATGAAATTATATTTTCTCACCTTGACTTGCAGCAAAATGCTGCTTAGCAGATCCCCTTATACAGGGACAGACACAGACAGAGAGCCATGGGTTACTGGAAAACTGAAGTGCAGGCAGCCAGAACATCCACGTTAATACCTAATCAGAGGATGGGGCTAATGGAAGCAAACAAAAGTTTCTAGTCCAGATGGGTCACTGGGTAGAAGACCTGCTGGTACCAAGTGCGTCCCATACTGGTGCCGGTTCCTAGGCTCCTCCACAAGGCAGAGCTGCTGGGGCTAAAATGTCTATGATCTGCTGTGGTACCAGAACTTCTCGGGTCCCATCCTACAGACTGCACCACTCGCCTCCTTGGCTGCTTAGCTTCTTCTTTGCCATTCAGGTACATATAAACCAATCTGGATCGACAACCAATGTCGCTTTAATTGTGGAAACCAAGATAAAAATGAACTTTTGCTAGGTTGTAGGTTGGTCTTGTTTTTGTTTTCTTTAGGATTTGGTCTCCAAGTGGAAGTTTTAGATTGTTCTAGACAGTAGTACTTTTAGGATGTTTGCATTTAGTCTAATTTGTAGATTTTCAGTTAAGTAAAGGGCTAGTAAATGTATGAATTATCAAGGACTTCAACCTACCTTCTGGATTTCTCTGAGGCCCTCCTCCTCATCATAATTTCATAGTTAAACATGCATCTGTTGTGTGCTTGCCTTCCCATAAGAATAGGAAAGCCATGCATGAGGGACCTGAAAGGTAAGTGGTGGTTGGATAATGAGGGGCAGGGTGTCTTTACTGGTTACATACATCTGTCTAAGAAGCAAACGGCCTATTGATTAACAGGTTAGAGCCATATTCAAGATGTGCTCTGTTGATCAGTATGACAAGTTTAATTTATTACAAATAATTGTTGATTTAAATACATCTTCACCATTCAAAATCTTATTGTAAAATAAACTTCCCCTTTAATCCGATGGTTTATTTCATACATCTTGACGTTTTTATTTTTTGAAATAATTAAGAGTTTATAAAACTACATTAATACACAATCAGAATATTGCTTTCTAATTGTGAACTCATTAGTGATGACTGTGGGATTTCGGGAGGTGCATGTTTCGCAACAATACCTGTTATTGTTTTGACCTTACACTATGTGAGCTTATGAAGTGGGTGGGGTCTGTGGCCCATCCCCTTCTGCTACTCATAAACAGAAGTCTTATATTCACCGTAAGTCTTACAACTCTGCTCAGCTCCACGTGGCATTACATAACTTCTGGCAAATGGATAAATGGTTTTATTTTACCCCCATGTTCATTTTTAGTACTGATGCTTTGGGTTAATTTTTTTATTTCCACCCAGTAACCATCTAGTAACATTTTGAGATATTTTAAAAATGCAGTTTGACTTTATTTACATTCGTTTTTTCATTGGTAAGATTTTATTTTATGGGATTCTGCTACTGTAGTTGCTGCCTGGCCCTGGATGAGTTCAGATAGGCTCCCAAGAATATATTGACCCTCCTTTATACATATATATTGGTCATGCTAGTTCTGGATAAGGTTGCACAAAAGAGTTGAAATAGAGCTTGCCACAATTTGCCAAAGGGAAAGGTGAAAATAAAGCTTGCTGGACGGTGACTTGTCGTGGTCTCACATTTGTATCTGGAGAGCTGGAGAATCCATTCTGGTGAACAGGGGTGGGCTCTATTTTCACCTTTTGATAAATATGACATACATATTTGTCATGCTAGTCCTGAAGAAGGTTGCACAAAAGAGTTGAAATAGAGTTCATCACAGTTTGCCAAAGGAAAAGGATAAAATAAAGTTTGCTGGACGATGAATTGTTGTGGTCTCACCCTTGTATCTGGAGAGTTCAATCTGGTGAACATGGATGGGCTCTATTTTCACTTTTTGATAATTATGCTCTTAAAAATGTTATGTAAGTTAATACATTGTCACCCTTTGATGCATATGCTCTTAAAAATCATATACAAGTGAATAGAACTTGAAAGTTGTGGGCTCTATTTGCAACCTTAAAAATTCTGTACAAGTGAATAGAGAGATGGAAACCCCTTCTGGTAAGGTATAGTAGATGCTGTTTTTACCCTGAGATAAATATCAATACATAAGTGAATAGAGAGCTGGACAGTCCTCTCCAGTGAACAGTGGATGGCTGTGTTACCACCAATTGTTGAACAGGCTCTTAAAAATTCTGTACAAGTCAAGCTGGAACTGGTGTGTTTATCTCTAGTGAACTATGGTGGGCTCTAATGTCACCAATGATGAATATGAACTTACAAATCTGATACAAGTGAATAGAGAACTGGAGAGTCTCTATTTTCACCCTTGTGATAAATTTACCTCATAGTTCAATATTAACTTAGATCCACTCATCCCCCTTCATAAACAATTTTAAATAACGAGTGTGCAGAAGCACATGTAAGGGGTCAAAAGAAGCAATGAGCATAAAATTGCATATGTCTCAAAGCTCTGTTCAGCAGGGCTGAGGTTTAATTAGTAACTCCCTGCCATGTGCCGAACACAGTCAATTATTTCTTCTTTGAGTTTTGTTTTTCCATTGCATCTTTAGTTCCAGTAGGGGGTCCCCTGGAACATAGGTTGAGTACGAAGAGTGAAGGAATAGCTGGTCAAGTAGGGAAAGATATTCTCATAGGGTAGCATGGCAATGGTAGAGCAAGATGTTTGGAATTGAACAACAACCATCTGGCTTTCTCAATTCAGAATGACTTGTAAATTTTCCTTTGAGAATATATATATCCTCTGGAATGTTGCTCCAATTAGCATAATAGCTGAAGGTAGCTCTCCCAGACAAAACTAGCTTTAGATTGAAGGGACCACAGTGAGAAGACAGATTCAGGCTAGTATTTACCTGAGCATTTCTACTGGAGGGGATTCTGGGCCACTACGTGGTAGTCCTGAAGATGCATTTTGAAACCTGCCAGACTCTCTTCCCAGTGCTCTGTGTATGATTTATTGCTGTAGTTCATCTACCTCTAGCTCTACTATAGTTAAATCCTGGGTTGGAAAATATGGTTTACACTCATGTGCAAATTGGGTAGAGAGTAGGCAGAGAAAACGAGGTGTGTGAGACAATGGCATGTGTTAAAATGGCAATTGATATGGCCATGACTGGTAGTAGTTCAGGAAAACCTCTGCTAGTTATACTGCTGCCAATATTGTTACCTCCCCCACAGAGCAGTCTGTGCCAGTCAGTAGCAACAGTGGCCCACTGGCAGCGGGGCTGAAGTGTAAAAGTGACAATGGGTTGAATATCACCCATAGAACACTTTGTATATCTTCTGAAAAAGTAAACTATAATTACTAGCCAACAGCCTCTTCGCATGCGGCATTGCCACCTCCTTGCAGACTGGGCTTGGCACCAGGTATTTATACAGATAATGATTTCTCCTTGAATGTGGAGAGCAAAAGAGCTGGGTACACAGGCCTGAAACATTATATTGTCCATAGACAGACACATGATACAGTCTGCTTCAGTGCTTCTGAATTTGCTCTAATCTCTTTTTACTGCCTCTTGTCCAAGCTCCCACCTTTGAATTACTTATCCCAGCACTGATTCTCAACAAGCACCCACAAGAGAACGAGACTTTCATAAAAGGTGAATTGATGTTCGGAATTTTAAAGAGCTGAAGGTAGAAAGTATTAGTACAGTTTTAGGTAGGATCCTTTCCCTTCCACAGGTGGAAAATATAAATCCCAGAAGGCCAATATGCAGAGGGCTAGACTGTCCTTGTATCAAAAGCATGCATCCGGAACTGCATTTCAACCCCTTCCACCTTGAGAAACACATCTGTATCATTAACAAAAAAGTCAAAGTCTGTGTCTTTAGAACTGTTGCAAGAAGCACATAGTATCCCCTGAACTGCAACACAGTGTGACCACCAAAGTGGCCTCCAAAACTGCTGTGAAAAGAGTACTCCACAAAATGTCACAGTGCTTCTGTAAATTTAACTCATAGAGTGTCCCTCAAGCAGAGTCAGGTCAAGGAGCTTTGGTATCCAAGATGACGATGGCACCAAGTCTCATAGAAGCCCACAGCACCATTACCTTCTGTGTAGAAGGAATAATGGAAGATGTAGTTATATAGGAAGGATGAGGGCTAATTTAATGAAAAGCTAATCTACAAGACCACTCCAATTCCACTGCTTATCTTCTTTCAGTCATATCTGCTCTATGAATTATTAAATATTTTACTGCTCACATAACATCAGAATTCAGCAGACCAGTTTATTAAGAAAGGGAAGTCCTAGTGATAGTTAACCAATAGGGTGTTTGTGTCACACCATGGGGGTCTGTTTTGTGCCTATAGATTCAGTAATATACTGTTTACTACTTACTACCATCAGTGGCACAGCAATAAACCGCTGTGTAATTGAGCCTCCTTCCTCCAAATTCATGCACCCTCTGCTGCCAACCCCTTCATCCTGCCCTGACATCAAAGCAAATCCCACCAGTAATGTAGCACAGAGATTATGCCCAAAATAGCATCACAGTGCATCTAGATCTGCAACAGAATGTGCCTTCAGAATTGAAACTCAGAGAGTACCCCCACCTCTACACCACCTTCTCAAAAATATCACCAAAAACATTCATGGTCATTGCCCCTAAATGTGTACTGTAGTGTATAGTGTATGTGTACTACGTATTTTTAATGAATCACTTGATCAAAAAATGGCTTCACAACAAAAAGAGGGCCTCAGACTCTTCCCCAGGTATGTTTAACATGGTCCCCTGTGCCCAGTCACGCACATCAGCATCCAGTCATGACAATATGGCCAACTCAATAGCACTCACAAGCAGAGGAGCACTATTAATCCTGAAAGTGCAAGTGAAGCATCAATCTCAATATAGTATCAGGGAGAAAGGCCTATGAAACTCAGAGTTCCTATATACCCAAGTTGTGTTTGACATGCAGCAACGCAAATCTTAATAACTGATTTCAATATATAAACAAGTGTTCAAATCAATTAACATGCGTTGCTGTGCGGTGAAACACATACAAATACAAACAGCAGTCGGCAGATACAACGTTAAACTCCACTGGGTGCATGTCCTATAAATATGACAGTCTCTCCAGAGAATATGTGTCAATGAATTAGCTCTGTGCCATGAAGAGTAGAAGCACATGACAGATAACTAATGATTAATCAGATTCAGTGTGTGTAAATACTAAATTCAGCCAGGCCAAGTTGTACTTGGAATACTAGATCACGGGTAGGAAATGATTGGCATTCTAATTGAGACATTGTAGAACTTCCAGCAATCTCCTGTCAACTTTATAATAATTGCCCAAAGTTGTTTATCAGTGTCCTAGCTCAAAATAAAACATTCCATTATCACAATTCTGTGGGACTATTCAGGAGCTATTCAGTAAATCAACACTCACTACCTGAAAAATTATGTCCCAAATCTGTAAAAGCCCTTCCAAGGCATAATAACCATTCACTTCTTCTTGTAGACACTCTGGGATCCCTGTTATGCAAAGACAGTGGGTTTGACAAACATCAGCAAGGCACCCAAGCAGTCAAGGAGGTGGGTAAAGCATTCTACAAATTGTAATCATAAAGGATGCAACATCTGAAACTCAAGTTTGATTAAATACTCATTATTTCTTGTTTCCTGCAGGTTTCTGGGGCTCTTGTGGTTTCAGGAGGGCTGCAGGCTTTCTTTGGTGTTACTGGTCTGTGCGGCTGGATCCTGCAGAACTGTGGGCCTGTGATTTTATCAAGCACTCTCTCTCCATTATTGGCCTCTCTTGTTACAAACCTGCAGCCTTGTTTTCCTCAACAAACTGGGCCATTTCCTTGATGTATGTATCCCATCCAGTGATACATGAATCCCATTGCTCCCTTGTCTTATACCTGTTGTAATCAGCCAGTTATTGTCAAGGAAAGGGGGGGGGGGTGTGACATCAATGCTGATGCACATAGTGGGGCCATAAAGAATATAATGCTCCTTGAAAAGGAGTTACATGGAGTCACAGCTGGCATAACACCATCTGCAAAAGACTGTGGTTGTGGTATAAGCAGGTATAGTAAGGAGAGATGGTGCCTAAAGTAACAGTGGGATAATAGTCTCTGGAAAGGGACTGTGGCTGTGGAATAGCAGGTATAGTAGGGAGAGATGGTGCCTATAGTAGCAGTGGGATAATAATCTCTGGGAAGGGACTGTGGCTATGGGACAGCAGGTATAGTAGGGAGAGATGGT